>NW_006298960.1:736714-742255 GCF_000327345.1 Myotis davidii | reverse complement strand
AGGGGAATGTCCAACTAACGGTTTAGACCTGATCCCTTGGGGGCCTAAGCCTTTAGTTGGACATCCCCCGAGGGCTCCCTGGCTGATAGAAGGATGTCTAACTCCAAGCTTAGGCCTGACCCCCTGGGGAGTGCCTAAGTCGAATAGTTGGACATCCCCCGAGGGCTCCCTGGCTGATAGAAGGATGTCTAACTCCAAGCTTAGGCCTGACCCCCTGGGGAGTGGGCCTAAGTCGACAGGTGGACATCCCCCAAGGGGTCCTGGACTGTGAATGGGTGCAAGCCGGGCTGAGGACTGCACCCCCCACCCCTCGCCGAGTACACAAATTTTTGTGCACGAGGCCTCTAGTTTTATCATATGCATGTATCAAGATATATGACCTACTCCTATGTGGCTATTTGTTTTTAAAATAAAGGAAATATTTGTTAATTTATAAGTCTTTATTTTGAATGCTTTTTGCTCTCTCCACAATGTAAGCCATCTCTAAAAGATAGAGAAGGATGGAAGAGAGTAGCAGCTATCAAATAGCTGCAATGCTTATTATACATATTATCTCATTTAGTCCTAGAAGTCCCAAGATATGCAGTATCGTGCTCCAAATTTTTAGCAGTTAGGTACAACATTTCAAAAATGTATAAGTTGCTCTAAGTCCTATTTAGGAAGCCCTTGAACCAGAATTTGAACTCAGGAGCCCTACTTTACATAAGTAGGTGACAGCAAATGAATGATTTCAACAGAAGATGATTCAATTCTAAAACATGCATGTCATTTCTTACAACTTGTTCAGTTTTTAGAATATTCATATCAGCTGCTTTGGCAGAAGAGAGGCAAAGAGTTAAAAACAACTTGGCTCTTGCTAACTAAAAAACATAAAACCCAAATCTGTGTGTGTGTTTTTTCTGACCGTGACATCTGTCAACCCTCTGAAACACACCTGACCACCAGTCAGTCCCAGGGCAGCAGCTCTCACTCCCCACAACCTGGCCACATTTCAAAAATGTATAAGTTGCTCTAAGTCCTATTTAGGAAGCCCTTGAACCAGAATTTGAACTCAGGAGCCCTACTTTACATAAGTAGGTGACAGCAAATGAATGATTTCAACAGAAGCATGATTCAATTCTAAAACATGCATGTCTTTTCTTACAACTTATTCAGTTTTTAGAATATTCATATCAGCTGCTTTGGCAGAAGTGAGGCAAAGAGTTAAAAACAATCTGGCTCTTGCCAACTACAAAACATAAAACCCAAATCTGTATTTTTCTTTCTGACCGTGACACCTGTCAACCCTCTGAAACACACCTGACCGCCAGTCAGTCCCACGGCAGCAGCTCTCACTCCCCAGCAACCTGGCCCCTTCTGCCACTGCCCACAGTACCTAGGTGAGCAATTTTAATTAACAGGCACCACTAGGTTGCCGGAAATTGTTTCCCTAAGTACCAGTCGATCCTGTTTTCCCTTTTGTGGGTTCCCAAGCAAAGGTTGTAGCTGAGACTGCTGCGGGCAGTGTGACAGCCCTCCGACCAGCTATGGTCAGGATTCCAGACTCAGCCTGGCCATGACGTGGACAGGATCAGGAATAGACCTGGACAAAAGGTACAAAAGCCCTTTAAAACCTGCCCAAGAAACTGTCACAGGCAGCAGCTTCTCTGATTTCTGGGATTTTGGCTCAGGAAGGGGGAGAGCAGGCCAGTTACTCTGTTCCTTTTAATAAAGGAAATTGATCCTTGCAGGTTTCCAGCTCCAGGACCAAGGCACTCCTCCAATGGAGGGCCCTGTAAGATCATAATTAATGTGTGTGTGTGAGGTGGGGGGCTGGTGGAAGAGGGAGGGGGAGGGGGAATCCAAACCACACACATTTACCTAACATATAGCTTTGGAGAAATAAACTTTTCTTATTGGATGAAGTAGCAGAAGCTCTCGTCCTGCAAGCACAAAGCAGTATTAAATGTTTTCAATGGCAGCTCTGGGAGTTGCTAGCAGCTGTAGCGTTTCTTTTCTGTTCCATGTGCCTCCAACTAAAAGGGGCTGGTGTGTGTATAGATTAGTCACTAAGAGAACAGAGTCTCAGGACACTACTCACGTGAAGGGCTGAAGCTGGAACCTTGTCCTAGCAAAACCGCAGCTAACAGACCGGACCATTTTTACTTCCCTGAGACTCGGCATAGCAGGTAGGAACATCCTCTGTGGAACCCGTGTCTGCTTGGGTTTGAATCTGGCTCTGTAAGTGCCCACTGTGTGACTCTGAGCCAGTTACTTAGCCCCTTTCTGTCTCAGCTTCTTCATCTGCCCAGTGGGGTTAATCATAGTCCCTACATCTTAGAGAAATTAAAAGAGTAAGTGAGATACTATTTGTAGTTGTTTATAACAGTGTCTGGAACATCATAAGCCCTATATAAATATATATATATATATTGAGTGGCCAGATTATTATGACTACCTGATGTTTGTAGGAAAATTAGCTATAATTTCACGCTGAAGTTGCTAGAGGGCCAGACCATTATAAACATCTGAATAGCACAACATACTTAAGTATCATTGCTGATCAGGGATGCAGTGGTCATAATAATCTGGCCACTCAGTGTGTGTGTGTGTGTATATATATCCACACTAATAGAAGAGAAAGATGCAAATTGACCGGACATTTGTGACACCCACCAGCCAATCAGGAGTGAGTATGCAAATTAACCCAACAAAGATGGTGCGTTAATTTGCATATGCAGGCACTGAGTGGCTGGGGGCAAGGCATTCTGCACCAACCCAGGTGCTCCGGGCCTCTGGGCAGCATGGGAAGGCGGAAAGGCGGCTCCGGCCAGAGCGAAGGTGGTGCCAGCAGCCAGGGGAAGGGAGGCCCATTCTTGCATGAATCTTCACGAATCGGGCCTCTAGTATATATATATAACCCAAGAATATGTTTTATGTTTACTGATGAGAGAGAGAGAGAGAGAGAAGACATTGATCATTGATGTGAGAGGGAAACATCATTGGTTGCCTCCAGTAGGAGCCCTGACCAGGGATCAAATCCACAACCATTTTGCTGTACAGCATGATGCTTCAACCAACTGAGCCACCCACCCGGGGTCACATAAATTTTTTTAAAATAATTTTTCTCTGGTCCTTTTTTCTCATGTGGCCAATAAGCAGTGAGCAGTTTGGGGCAATACGGGCACAGTAGTTTCATTAGACTAAACATCCTCAATTTCCTACACCTCTGCTTGCATACTTCTTTATACTGGCCACCATTCTTTAATCCAGAAAGCACATAAAATGAGGTGTCTCTCCTTTTGTTCAAGGTGAACCTCTCCTCCTTCCCTTGTTTCACATCCTTTTTGGGAGCCTTACTGTATTCTTCTATTAGTGACCTTTCTGTTCATTACACTTTCAGTGTATAAGCAATTTCAAATTCTATAGGTTAACACAAGTCTTCTGTCCCCATGCCTTCTGTCTATGCCTTCTCTAATCCCCATCACAGCCATCATTCAGGTGGGAAGATTTTCTGTAATTTCTTTATAATTCAGATTTTGAACTCCTGCCCCCCAGATGAGAAGACCCATCTCTCCCTCAACCTATCTTGTTATGGGAAAATTTTTAAAGATTAATAATAAACAAAGATAAGTACATTTCCTGTTGCAGTGACTCAGATATTTGAAAAATATCAATCCTTGGCAATGCAAAAGGTATACTTCATGAAAGAATATTAGAGTTCTTAACTTAGGAAGCCGAATACCTGGAAATTGAGGACTTTACTCCCTTCCTAAAAAAATGTTTTTAACAAGAAAGTATAGAAAACTGCTTTTCTTATTAACTTTAATTTATCCTGAAAATTTCATTAACCAAATTATTTCCTTCCTAAACTTTCTTGTTGATTGCAATTTTACCCAGGTCCATAAAACCAACTAAAGTCTAGTTATAGTATAGAAATAAAGAGCCAGAAAATCACCACAGAGAATGTGAATTCTTTTTTATGTCTCTTGTCAACATTTGAAGATATTTTCATCAGAGAACCGTCAATTTTATAGACTGCTGAAGATTAATTTTGAGTCATCCATTATTCAACTGGGGAAGAGATGAACAGAAGTGACAGATGGATTGACCAATGTCATTACACAGATAGGATTATCAACAAGTTAAAATATCCTGAAGTCCTAGGTGGCTTGTTCTCTTACAACAGAAGTAAAAGGAAATGGGGGATCAGAGCATTACTTGTCTAATGTCATACAATAGTTCTTTTTAAAACTTATAATAAATACTAGAGGCCCGGCGCACAAAATTTGTGTGTGGGTATGGTCCCTAGGCCTAGCCTGCGATCAGGGCCATCTTCTCCGGCTGCCAGCAGCTGGCCCTGCCCCCTGCCACCACCCACCCAGGTTCCCAGTTTGCCATTGAGTGATCAGGGGGTAGGTAACGAGAGGTTGGCCAGTCCCCCCCACTCATAGCCCTGCCCACGCTGTGGGTCACCCTCTGTGTGGGGGGTGACCAGCAGGGTGAGAGCCTTGGTCTGGCGCCACCTTCATCCCCCACCACCCACCCCCAGTCCCGGTTCACCATCAGGCAATCGGAGCCTGCGGACCAGGGGAAGGGAGTGAGAGGTGGTCAGCACACCTCATAGTGACTGGTTGAGCAGTTGACCTGGTCATTCTGCCATTATGGTCACTGGGCTTTTATTGTAGGATAGGATAATGTTTCATGGATAGAATTCTAAGAGCTCATCTTAGCTCTTATGGAAGTCAAAGGTGAAACAGACCTATAGAAATACTCATAATTTTAGGTGATCTTAATTATTATAATTTGTCTTTGCTGCATCTACTGGGAGGATGAAGACCATTCTCAGAAGACTGTGGACATCCCAGAAAGTGTCAGCATCACTCTGAAGGACGCACAGTTATTGTGAAGGGCCCCAGAAGCACCTGCGAGGGACTTCAATCACATTAATGCAGGACTCAGTCTTTTTGGAAAGAAAAAAAAATAGGCTCTGGGTTGAGAAATGGTGGGGAAATAGAAAGGAACTGGCTACCGCTCACACCATCTGCAGACATGACCAATGTGTTACACTGGGCTTCCCTTACAGGATGGGTGTGTACGCTCACTTCCCCATCAACACTGTTATTCAGGAGAACGGTTCTCAGGTTGAAATCAGAAATTTCTTGGGTGAGAAATCGATCCACAGGGTTTGCATGAGGTCAGGTGGTGCTTGGTCAGTATCTCAAGCCCCAAAAAGATGATTCTTGAAGGAAACGACATTGAACTTGTAGTAAATTCAGCTGCTTTGATTCAGCAAGCCACAACAATTTAAACAAGGATATCAGGAAAATGTGGGATGGTGTCTATGTTTCTGAAAAAGGAACAGTTCAGCATGAACTATTGAACAAGTTCTAAGTTGTTTAGTTACAGAAACAGCCTGATGCCAGATGATTCCTCCGATTTATTTGTGATATTTAAAGATTCAATAAAAACCAAAGTATTAAAAAATAAGATTTCAGTATACTATCCTAAACCTTCATCAAGTTTACCAAGAACAATCTAATTATCTTTCCTATTGTGCTC
>NW_006298960.1:725025-736659 GCF_000327345.1 Myotis davidii | reverse complement strand
TGTAGGGCCATTTCACCACCGCTGTTTGGATCTTGCTGAAGTCAGCAGTACAGGCCTGTTTTAAGTGATTTACACCAGAGAACACGATTCCCAGTCTCTCAGATACACTTCCCTTTCCTAGCCCCTCTCATACCCTCTGACAATGTGCATAGAAACAGACCCTCTTCCCCCTAAACCACCACTCATTTTTCAAGGCATTTGACTATTTATCTCAGCAGCATGACCTGAGGCTGCTGCCTCACATACCAGGCAAGAACAAAGACGGGAAAAGGGAAAAGGGTAATGACTTAGGCCAGAGGGCTGCTGTAAAATCTACAGGGTGGAAATGAGCACTGCTCTGAATTACCTTCCCATCTGCAGGATGAGCGGAGCCTGGGTAACGGGATGTGCATCGGTTTCCTCACAGCATCTTTAAAGGGAAGCCCCTTGCGCTTGGCTCCTGCAGGTCCTGAGGTTAGTGTCGAGCACGGGTCACACTGCTTTTCCACTAACTGTCTCTCCACATGAAGGAGATGGGCTGATCTACGAGTTGGAAAGTCCTGGTTCATTAATGCAATGAAGCACGTGATTAATTCAAGTAAAGCTGCTGAAATTAAAAATTCTCCCCTGGTTGGGCCGACATTATACTTTCAAATTGGAGAGCAGGATTAACCAAGTAGTGCAGGAATTGGCTCTTAGAAAAAGTGTCAAGTGCAGTTCTGCTGTGGCTGGGCTGAATAAGCACAGTGTCAGCCAAGAGGCAGGAGAAACAATGCGTCTCCAGGCAAGGGAGTGCAGACAAAATGAAGAACTGAAGTCTGCAGTGGGACTGTGAATTTCTGAGCTCATGGCAAATTGTTGAAGTTACACAGCATACCAGAACACAAAACCAAAACATGGGGTTTAGATTCTCTTGGTAAGTGCCTTTTATCTAGTGTATTTTGGTGAATGTAAACATATTTTCATATGAAAAGTTTATTTCTTATTTTGCACAGTCTCTCTTTCTCTTTTTCTCTTTCTCTCTCCTTCCTGTGACCTCTTCATGTCCTTCCCCTTTCACTGGCACCTGCACCTTGAATCATGGCACGGTCCTTCTGCAGGCCTCCAAACAGTAAGTGTTTTCTCTCCAAGTGACTTTAGAGGCTCCTTTCACAGTTCTTAGGCTCTGAAACTTACTTCTTCTTCCCCACTTTCAGATATAAGCACAACTCTTGTTTTACTAATCTAACTGACATCTGGGGAAAATAGCCAGGGATTATCTGCACCAGAGACTGCCATTACCAAACTCAGACTCAGTTCTTGCTCCAAGCCCCACTCATTTAACCCAAATACAGAGATGGAACTGCAGATGCTGTATTGTTACTCAAGGTTAAGCTACTTCTTTCTTTCCCCCTCTCTTCTCAATTGTACAATAAAGAATTGGGGAAGGGATTGTTTAAAGAACATTTTTTCTGTGCCCTTCCTATTAAGAAATGCACAACATTTGCTAATGTAATTTATGGTCCGTTGGACTTGGTTCAAGTACTGGCTCTAACATCTTCTACCTGGGTCTTACCTCTCTGACCTCCAGTGCTCTCATCTTCAAAGTGGGGATAATAATGAGCCTATTTCACAAGGTAGTTCATTCGGTCTGTATGTATTTATTGCAGTAAGCCTAGGTCGGGCTTTCTTCTAAGCCCCTTACCTGGTTTCACTCAATTTATGCCAGAACAATATTTAAGAGAGATACTATTATAATTCTTATTAGCAGATATATAAAGGATAGAAAAGCACATGTTATTAAAAGCTATGCTGGTGATCAATGATGCAATTCAGGATGCTTCCGTGAATTAGTCTTGGAGCCTGGCTTAGGCTCAGACTTTAAGCAGACACTCTCTCTAAATTCTGCATCTACATCTTGGGATGGTACTACTCTCCTGCAGGTTGTATGATGCTGACACTAATGCACATTGACTCCTCCCTGGCGGAATAAATATCTTACAAGCTAAAAAATCATTTCAGAAACGGGTGCCCTCTTGCGAGAGAACTAGGAGGAGATGAGTGAAGAGGCAATGAGGCAGCTCTTATCCCCCTTCCAATCAACTTTGGGTAGAGAGAAAGGGACTCACACACCGCTCTACTGGTTGGTTTTATTATCTCAGATGAATAGGGGAAATACCCAATATTCTAATTAGTAAATTAATTTGCCCAAGGTAATCATCAAAATAAGTGTTAGTTACATTTCTGATTTTGTTCTAACTCCAAAGAACAAACTCGTTTCACTGTGCTGCCTTACACTGTTGTGGTAGTCTTAAGGGTGCTCACTGATTCCTTTTAGCTCTTCATCTTACAATACTGGTACATAATAAGCCTGCCTCTGTCTTTGGGTTGGGCTATTTTTTATTTGTGTATTTTTAATTATATTTTCCTCAGGCTGTTATTATCATTTAGACCTCTGGACACAGAGGAATTGACAGTAAGGAGGAGGCATGTTAGTACATGAGCGTCATATAATTTGTGACAAATGATTTTCTTTATATAAACCATACATGTGCAAATGAGTAAGAATTTATTATGAATTAATTGATAAGGGAAGGGCAAAGTAGCATAATAAAACAAGAAGATCACCAAATCTCTAGTCCATCTCTAGACTGAGTAATGTCATTAAGAAATCTTGCAGCTTTGGGTAAATTACATCATTTCACCGAGTCTCCATTATATCAACTGTAAAATGAAACTATTATTTTAAGTTTTTATGCCAGAAATTGATAAGTGGAACCTCAGTTCTCAAAGTTAATTCATTCTGGAAGGCTGTTCAAGAAGTGATTTGTTTAAAAACCAAATCATTTTTCCCCTTAGAAATAATTTAAATTGAATTAAACCATTTTAGACCTCCAAATTATTCCATATTTTCATCTTTCCTATATATAGTGCATGTCTAATGTACTTTTTGATCTTTTTTTAAAAAAAGGATATGAAGTGTAAATGAAAATTTAACCAAACGGAAAGGAAATATAGAGTAAAAAAAAAAATGAAAATTTACATATACAGTAGAACTTACCTGTAATGTTGAGAGCTACTGATGACTAAAATGGAGAGGAGGGATGGAGGAAGGAGGATGAAGGTTTTCCCACACAACAACCATGTCAGCCTGTCCTACACTAGTTTGGGTCTTGGCAATGACTTCTCCTCCTGGGTGATGTAGGTTCCCTTGGCGTTTTCTTCCAGAAGAGGCCAGTCTCATCACAACTGAACACTTGTTGGGGAAAAAAATCCTTCAGCCTCTACATGTTCTTGAAATTCTGTCATGAAATTATCAGCAGCTACTTTGTTAGAACTGGCTAAACTGCCCGTATCTCACTACATTTCTTTTCTTCAATTTATCAAACCACCTCTACTAGCCTTGACTGACTCGCTTTCAGCACTCCTTCCGAGGGTGTCTTTAGGAGGTCAGCATGCACCATCTTCACTTTTCCACATGTCACTGCCTCCGAAATGCTGTCACCCCCTAACTGCTTTTCGTTTATCCAAATCAATAACAATTTTTCTACCTCTTCAATTGCCTGTGAGCATTGTTTCAGGAGCACTTTCACACCCTTAGCAACACCAGTACTCTTGATGGCCTTTTTATGTTTTAAAATTGGGCTAATCGTTGATTTCACCATGCCATCTCTGTAGCCAGATCGGACATGTGAACACCTCTATCATACTTTGCAATTATTTCTTTTTAAAATTCTATCATTGTTCTCATAACTTTCCTTTTTACTTTACTGCTATCACTAATCTTATTAGGACCCATGGTGACTTACTATTTAATAATAATAAGCAGCAACAAAAGCAAAAAGAAAAAAACCATGAAAATATTCACAGCACAATTTCCTGAGATGTGAACAATATGAGGTTGAGCAGGAAAGGGGCTCACACTCTTGCATTCTCTCCTCTGTCGCCTGAGAGACTTGTGCCTGATCACTCAGGTATCAACATGAAAGTTTGTCAGATGGAGAACCAAATTTGTGTTCCAAAACCAAGAAATTTTTTCCATAAACAACTTGGTTGAGAACCATATTGTTAGAGATGGGAAATGTTTTAAAACAGAAGTTAGACTGTACATGAGACTGACAGTGGTTCCATTTTTACCTAAGAAGCCAATATTTTAAAATTTTCCTGTGCAGTAATTTATTTGCCATTCAAACATTTTGGTCTGTTCCATTCTCCTGAATCCACATGCAAAGTTCAAAACATGAAAAGAGACACTTTCTGATCTGTAAGACCAGTGATTAAGAGCGTGGCATTGCAGCCTTTTACTGGCCTGGTCATATAACGTATCCATCAATATTTGTGTTTGCTTTCAAGGATTCAATTTATATTTTCCAGAGTCTCATTCTACTTAAATGACCACATATCTGCTCAGTTCTGAGTCAGCATCAGCGTAGTGTCCAAATTAACTAACTGGAAGCAATCCAAAGGATCAAGACCTTGAAGTTCCTAACTGGACTTTGACCAAATGTCCAGGTCAACAGGCTTGAAACCAGTGATTCTGATGTGGGCAACGGAACAAAGCCATTAGGATCCTCAACTCCTCCAAACTCTGCACATCACACAGTAAATTCAAAGCAGAGGAAAAAAATTTTTCACAAAGTTAGGCACCATGTTGTTCCAGCATCTAAACTACTTCTTTCTTATGGCTGGGGAAGGTTTTAAATGTAATTCAGCAATCAATCTTCTCACTCTTTTAGAACACTAAACACACCTGGGAGAATGAAATTTGTTATTGACTTAACATGTTTCTCACCAATTAGGGAAAAAATCCAAGAGGGTGGGAACTATGGGTATCTTATGTCTTTAGAGCCCACTAGAGTGTCTGGCATTCATTGTAAATTTAAAAAAAAAAACACAAAAAACTTTAAATATTTGAAAAAAATTTTTTAAATATCTGAGGTTATATTAACATCTATTTTCCCATTCATTCGATTGTAGATATTATATGCTTATTGTGTAGCAGGCACAGTGAGGAAACAATGATAAATAACTTAGACATGGAGCTTACCTTCTGGTGGGTAAAAGAAATACTAAATTATCATTTGCACAACTAGATATTTAATTACAATTGTTGGTATTTTACTGAAAAGAAGAAATACAGGTTACCAAGAAGACCTATTACGTGACCCAGGCTGTGTGAGGGAAAGACTGCCTGACAAAGTGACACGAGGCAAGATGGAAAGGATGACAAATAATTAATATGACAAGTCAGGGAGAATAAAGCACATTCCAGAGGAAAGAGTCTGTTTTAGGGCCCTGAGAGGCAAAGGCTAAAGCTGCATTCATGGTCCTGAGAGAAGCCAGTGTGGTTGTGGTGGGAAGAGCGAGCCAGAGTCCTGCATGATGCATTTGATGAGGCGGCAGGATCTAGTCTTCCAGGAACTTACAGATTATGTTGAGATTCTTATTTTTTATTATCCCAAGAAAAAGAGAAATTTCTTAAAAAATATAAAACAGAGTTTTTAAAGAGCATTCTGGCTGCACTAATGATCACAGGTTGCAAAAACATAACAGTGGGTGCAGAGGGGCCAGTCAAAATGGTGTGGCTATTTAAAACCTGGAGGTGGAAGCGGGGCTAGGAAAAAAGAAGTTCAGGTGCTTTGAAACTTAGGGAGAGAATTAACTAGTAAATCTGATGGGATATGGTAATTGAAATGTGATGATGGAGGGAGAAAATGTTAAAGCTAAATCCCAAATGTCTGGCTCACACCATTCAGACAGATTCAAGCCAATTCGGTCCCAAATTATCCATTAGGCTCAGTGGGCATAGTGTCTAGGGCCCACAAAAGTGATTTAATTCTTTTCAAGTCATAAAAGCAAAATGAACCTTTAGTTCAAAGTAAGTGCTTAAGTACATAATATTAATAAATCCATCTTTATGCCAATGCAGTAAAAATAATAGTTAATATTGTAATGGAAGCAAAAATACCTAGGGCCCATGACAGTCATCATGTGGCCCTGGGCCAGTTGTCACTGAAACAAAAAAACTGGAGGGAGACAAGGTAGAGCCGAGAGGACGGTGACAGCACCATGCAGGCCCGCTCTGACACTGGTTTGAGTCTCTGAAGGATATGCAAACATCCAAGGGCAAATGACAAAAAATCCTTTAGCTACACAACTTAAAAATGGCTATGGTGCTCTTGATGTCTAAACAGGATGAAGCAAGGTTAGATTTGGGGTCCTTGAGTATGAGTTTCAGTTCCAGCCTCACCTCTGCGGTGGACTTTTATTATCCTGATTGCATAAAATAACACCACCTTTCTTCGAAGAAATGTTTCAAAACATGTGATTATGTTGGTGGTGGTCCTACTGCTGTAGTGAGGGGTTACCAGACCTGAAATGAGCCAGTCAGAGCCCACCTGTAGGATGTTGTATCTGAAGGTGATTGGGGAAAGCCCTGTGCCCTTCAAAGCCATTGGAACGTACCCTCAGAATTGCCAGGGGAGGGTAAGCTACCATGTGGAGAAATCTGCTTGAGAAAAGGAAGCCCGCCTGCAGAAAGGGCCAGATCGGTGTAGAGAAAGTCCTGCGCTCTAGCCTGCTATTTCCAATGCTCCCTGGCAGGGTGCCTACCCCTGCCCTTTCCAGGTAGTTGACCAATAAAATATCATTCTCTTTAGATTAATTCCACTTTTGATCATTTTCAAAAGCCAGCATGCTGGCCTATAAACTACATAATACCCATGTGATCTTGGGTAAGGTATATAATCTTCCCAAGCCTCAGTTTTCTAGTCTGTAGGATGGATATATTAAAACTTACCTCAAAGTGTTGGGATGGTAACTATAGGAGAAAATTATATAGGAATGCTTTAAAGTTCAGCGTAAAATGCACATACTGTCTTTTTTACATAAAGGAAGGGGGAGAAGTGGGGAGACTTCTAGACTTGTCAAGGTGGGAGCCCGTTGGCCCAGAAAGGACTCAGTTACTGTGAAGCCATCAGATGTGGTATAAGGAGGCCTCAAAGAAGTCTTATTTTTATCTAGTGCTCTCTATTTCATGTTAATCTCTACACATTTGCCAATGTTTTCCAAAATCAATTAGATCACTCTGAAAGAAATCCATATAGGGCTAGATTGACTCCCCAGTCCACCTCATTTCAATGTTCACGGTAAAAGCCTCCTTCTCTCTTTCCTCAACGTGCCCTGTCCCAATGCTACTGACCTTTACTGATTACAGTATGAATGGTTCATGTCTGTAGATTTCAAAATTTTCAGGGGCTAACTCACAGTCTCATTTATGTGTGCTCCAGCATTGAGCATACAACAGGTACTAAATAAATATTAGTTCAATAAATTGATGAATTCAGAAATATTATGTTTCTACCTCATTAGTATCTCTGAGGCTAATAATCTGTGTTATTTTATCTAAAATAAAATTCAACCACCTGGATCGAGGTTTGAAAGTGTTCTTGTGAGCAGGTGGTGCCGTGCTCATGGATGGCCTGGAGCTCCTTTGTGATAAAGCAGCACTGTGTGTCTAAATGGGGATCATTTTTAGCTCAACTGGTGGCAGAATGAGGGTGCTTCTTAAGAGAACCCCAAAATCACCTATTGATATAAGACAGTTGGCTGCTCAAGACACGCCACTTCAGAGCCCCTGGAGCTTACTTCCCAGATCTATCCTTAAGGCGTCTATATCTCATGTCTGTAAAACTGGTAACTGAGTGAAAAAGAGCCTTTCATGGCAACAAATCATTTGTAAATAATAAGGCATAAAAAAGCATTGTAAAGGCTCATGATTTTTCACATTCCAATAAACATAGCATCAATTCAAAACTCAAGGCCAAGAAGTTTAGCCAAGTTTCTATCCAGATAGAATTTATAAGGGTTACAGAGCCCTGAAAACTAGAGATTCTATCCAAATCAAGCACAAGCTATAAAAGGTACACAGCTTCCTAATGTGACAAAAGAACACCACAAACACGGTATTTAGTTTACCAAAAATTTTGATTTTGATCTTTCAGCAAACAAGTATTGAGAGCCTACTATGTGATGAGGAATGCTTGGAGGCTGGGATGATGAGTGGGCCTCTATGAAGTTGAGGACACACACACACATGACCCACCCCCACAAAGACACACACAATGTGCAGTTAGTACTGCAAAACCAGTCAGTCTAAAGCAGTGTAACTGATGATATGATTTCTTCAAGACTATACTATCTGTTGCCCCCAAATTCCTATGTTGAAGTGTTAACCCCCAGTACCTCCAAATGTGATCTTATTTATAAACTAGAGGCCCGATGCATAAAATTCATGTAAGAGTAGGCCTTCCTTCCCCCCTGGCTGCCAGTACCGGCTTCCCTCTGGCACCCGGGACCCAGGCTTCCCTCTGGCCGCCAGCAGGCACCTGGGACCTGGGCTTTCCTCACAGCCCCATTGTCTGGAATTAATGTCAGGATGGAAACACCTCCAGTAATTCTAACATATATATGAGAGGCCCGATCTCTGGCCGCCGGCACCTGGGACCTGGGCTTTCCTCACAGCCCCAGTTTTGTCTGGAAGGTCGTCTGGAAGGATGCCTGGTCTTATTAGCCTATTACACTTTTATTATTATAGATAAGGTCATTGCAGAAATGATTTGTTAAGATTAGGTCCTGCTGGAGTGGAGTGGTCCCCTGATGCAATATGACTGGTATCCTCATTAAAAGGGGAAATTTGGACACAGACACAGACAGCTAGAGTGTCATGCGAAGATTGGCGTTAACCCTGCCTCAAGCCAGGGAACTTTAGAAGCTGGAGAAAGATCTGTACACATCCTTCCCTGGATGTTCAGAGGGAGCAGGGCCCACAAGAACCTTGATCTCAGATTTCTGGCCTCCAGAACTGTGAGACAATACATTTTTGTTTAAGACACCCAGTTTATGCTACTTTGTCATAGCAGCCCCAGAAACTAATACACCTTAGCTTTCTCACCTAAATATTGAATACCGTAAAACTGACATTGTAGTGTTGCAGTGATTAAATGAGATAGATAGTGTCTACATTAAAAGCTTTTTGAACTGCAAAGTTCAGTGTAGAGTACATATGAAGAGGCACAAAAATGTAGCTCTCCCAGAGACGTTTGGCATTACTCAGACCACGTTAGGTTTCCAAGCAAGTGTGATGTTCAAGTTTTAGGTTTTACAAGCAAAGAATGAAGTCTAGACCTGTGCTGTCAATGCAGTAGCCACTTGCCACATGTGAGCCTTGAAATGAGAATATTTCAAAGTGAGATGTTAAGTATAAAATGCACACTAGGTTTCAAAGACTTATCATGAAAAAAATCTCATTCATATATTGACCCCACATTGATATTATATTTTAGATATATTGGCTTAAATAAAATACATTATTAAAATTAGTTCTAAATTAATTTCATCTGCCTTTTGTTTGTTTTGCTTTTCAATGTGGTTCCTGGAAAATTTATTATCACTCAGGTAGCACAGATTCATCATGTTTTGAACAAACAAGTGTAGAACTAAAATGCGTCCCTGTATTCCTGAAATCACATACTGCTGCACATCCTGGTTGTGTGTCAATGACAGCAGGAGGTCTGCTTAGAACACAGTGCAGCTGACAGCATGGTAGGTCTGCCTGCCAGTGTTCCCATCAGCTGCGGTTACTTTGTCAAGGAAGGTTTTAAAAGTTCAGACCTTTGTTACCTTCCTCTGCTTGTCTCCCACCCCCGCATCACCTTCCCTGGAGGGACTTCTGCTCCTCGGACTGGTGGGGGGACTCTAGGATTTCAATTCACTGCCAATGGGAAACTTTGCCCTCAGCTGAGAAGGTTGTGTATTTGAGAAATGGCTTCTCCAAAGCCAAACAGAAGAGTCTAGGCATTCTGACTTGGAAGGCATACAGATTAGAGTTAAAGTTCCAGCCTGTCTCTTACTTTCCCTTCACTTTCACAAATACTTACTGAAAGCTAAGCATTAGCCAGGTGATAGAGATGCAGATAATTGTGAAACAGGTTTAGCCATTAGGGACTCAGACTGAACTAGGGAAACTAATATTTACTTCCAGGACTACAATGAAAATTGAATAACATCCCATAGGAAAAGTGCCTTTTCTACAAGGACATATAGATACCTATTACCAGGGTTGTCACCCCAAATACCTCCCCATGTATAACATTTTCAGTGTGATCTGACACATAGGCGTTCACAGGCCTCTTCCTTCACAATTAGGTGAGCCTTCCAACGTCCCCAAATGTCTGCCAAAATATTCCCTTTAGATGTGAAAATTAAAGTCCAGAACAATATGTGACACACATCCCCCAATCACACAGATTGTTAGTAGTTTCATGGCTTAATTTGAATTCTTCTGGCTTCCATGTTCTTGTGATGCCAGTATCAATAGTCACTCTACAGCTTTATGTTTTGTCTTGAGTACAAACAATGCAAATACCTGATCTTCAGCAACCAAGTGCTTCAATGTAATACGTACTACCTTTCCAGGAAAACAATGAGTTTCTCCCATGCGGGTGCTATATTTCATCCTCTAACACCCCAGAACCTAACACTGTTTTCTGTGTGCAGTAGTAACTTGGTAGACATTTTTAAAATTATTACTCTGATCAGAAGAATTCAGTATCAGCAACACAATTGTTACTGGGTAGCATGGCATGGAAATCACCTTTTTTCTTCAGTGATCCCAGGGTCCTAAATTTCTAGGTGAAGCCATCAGTGACTGCAGCTGCCATCTTCCTGGAAATGAAAAGAAAAAAATCTCAGAAGAGGATCTGATGGTCTGCTTACAGTCGGCATACTTTCCCAGATGTTTGAGGACAAGGGTCTATTGGGCTGGGGGGATTCCAGTGCCTCCAGTCAGCCTTCAGAGCTGGCATGGCTCAGCAGAGCTGCAGGTTTCCGCACCCCAATGGCTTGTTTGCTTCTTCCTCGAGCCTTTATTATTGTAGTTCCCCTTAGAATCTACAACCCTGTACACTCCTCCTCACACCTGCCCCCATCACCAGCTTCTCTGTTGCTTTTTGCTCCTTTTTGATGTAGTGAACATCACCAAAGAAAACCTCCAGAAAGCAGGCTGCTGACCTGTGACATATGATGAGGCAGCACAAAGTAAGAAAAGATCCCAGAATCTTCAAAAATTCAGGAAGGTTATTGAGAAACCAAATTAACTACAAAAAGCAGATCTGGTACAGAAAATACTAGTAAAGATACAGGCCATGTTGCAAAGCCAGCTCTAGTCTTAAAGGTTTCATCCATGGAAGGCAGGATGCAGCCAATTGAAGCAGCAGCCTTCAGTGATAGGCTGCCATGGACAGGGTTCAACCCAGGACCAGAACCGAGTCCTCATTCTGAGGAAGCATGACAAATGCAGGACCTACCAAACCTTAAAGAGAAAAGAATCAAGATGCCCTTGATAACCTTCTGGAGCCTTCTTATAAGTGTCTCCTTACATAGGGCTCCAAGTTATATATGCCTTTCTCACCTTACCAAAAGGAAAACCAGCTAAGCAAAATAAGCCAGTCAGAGAAAGATAAGTATCACATTATCTCACTCATATGGGGAATCTAATGAACAAAATAAACTGATGAACAGAATAAATCCAGAGACATAGAAGCATGGAACAGACTGACAAATCTCAGAAGGAAGGCAGGGGTAGGAGAATGGGGAGAGATTAATTAGGGAAACTTA
>NW_006298960.1:718084-724803 GCF_000327345.1 Myotis davidii | reverse complement strand
ATATATATAAAACATATGTATATACATAAACATATGCATATATTTATTTATTTGCTTAAAATTGGTATCATGCTATAAGTAGTTTAGTACTCTGATTTTTCACACATATTATATGAATTAGCCCATGTCAGAAAATGTTCTTTAAAGTATCACTTTAAATAGAAGACTGATATTTCATTATGTATAGGCTCCATGATTTAACACTCTTTGTAGTCATTATTTTGTGATAATGAAAATACATGATATGTTATAAGAATGCCTGACATTAATATCTTTGGTCATAAATCTTTGTCTCAGTTGCTAAAGTGTCCTTAGGTTTATTATTGAGCATAAACATTTTAAAGACATGTACTACATATTATCAAACTACTTTCAAGAAAGTCTTGACCAGTCTGTAATCACGCTAAGAAAGTAGGAAATTCACATTGTACCTAAACTTCTTCAGATAGAAAATTTGAGGTTTTCTATTGTTTTCCATTGTTCGCTAATTATATATGCAAAATAATATCTGATTTCTGTTTAATATGCTTTATTTTACTATAAGTAACAAATGATTTTTTTAACATTTTTATTATTTGATTTTCTTTGAGAATTGATTATTTATATTCTTTGCTTATTTTATTACTATATTAGGAGCTGTCTCCTACTACTTGCAATATATATGTTAGTACTATATGCAATAAAGGTATCAACATTTCTTTGGTTTGGGGGAAATATTCTGTCTAGCTTTTTGTTTAGGTTTTTTTATAAAGTATTGCTGTTTAAATCTTTTTTTAAATATATTTTTATTGATTTCAGAGAGGAAGGGAGAGGGAGAGAGAGATAGAAACAACAGTGATAAGATAGAAACAACAGTGATAACAAATGACAGGGGGACATGGAGCGTATTATGCTAAATGAAATGAGCCAGTCAGAGAAAGATAAATATCACATGACCTCACTCATATGGGGAATCTAATGAACAAAATAAACTGATGAACAGAATAAATCCAGAGACATAGAAGCATGGAACAGACTGACAAATCTCAGAAGGAAGGCAGGGGTAGGAGAATGGGGAGAGATTAATTAGGGAAACTTATATGCATATATGCATACTCCATGCACACAGACAATAGTGTGCTGAAGGCCTGAGAGGAGTGGGCGAGGGGTGGAGGGGATCAATGGGGAAGAAAGGCGGGGGAAACATATGTAATACTTTCAACGATAAAGATAATTTTTTAAAAAACAGCATATAAGAAACAGATAAGAACTTAGCTAAATGTAGAAAAAACACAATATTAACATTTTAAATATGTTTCCTTTAAGTCTCTCTCTCTCTCTTCCATATATACATTTTTTGGGACACCCTGTTTATATACCAATGCTCAACCACTGAGCAACACAGGCCAGGCACTGTTTAAATCTTTAGTATAATCACAGCCATCATTTATTCTTTTGTCAATTCCCTCCACTGTTTTGTGTGGCTAGAAAGTGTATTCCCTCTAAAGTTCAAAAAAATATACAAAATTATTTCCTCCTTTTTTGAAAAATAGCTTTTTTATATATTAGTTAAATTAATCCATTTGTAAATCACTTTATTGAACACTCATCCATGTCAAAAAGCCACTTCTGACATCAAAAGATTTATAGATTATATTAAAATTGAAGAATGTTAATATATAAGAGATTTGGTAACTCACCCAGCTTATTATTCTTATGGTGAAATTCTATGTTGCCTTGAAAATCTGTTTTCTGGAGAATATGTTGGAAATCAGAAAACTGTTTATCACAGTATTAATGTAAAAAGACAATTAAAATAATCTTTATAGTTTAATCCCCACTTTATAAACACAACTACATTTAAAGTTTCAACTATATGAGCAGCTATAAAAATTAATATAAGTAGATTCCAAAATTTTAGAATTGGTTGTTACTAGGTTGTGAGGGTACTGTATTATTGATTATTATTTTACTAGAGGCCTGGTGCATGAAATTTGTGCATGGAGGGGAGAGTGTGTCCCTCAGCCCAGCCTGCACCCTCTCCAATCTGGGATCCCTCTCACAATCCAGGACTGCTGGATCCCAACCGCTTGCCTGCCTACCTGCCTGATTGCCCCTATCCACTTCTGCCTGCCAGCCTGAGCACCCCCTAACCACTCTCCTGGCAGCCTGATCGACGCCTAACTGCTCCCCTGCCAGCCCAATTGTCCCTAACTGTCCTCCCCTGCTGTCCTGGTCACCCCCAACTGCCCTCCCTTACAGGCCTGATTCCCCCCAACTGCTCTCCCCTGCTGGCCATCTTGTGTCCACATGTGCTTCTTTATTATATAAGATACTCTTTCATATTTTCCAAATTTTTTACAAAAGGCATTTATATCTTATAAAATAAAATTAAAATTAAGGTATTGGTTTTTCTATTAATGTTTTAATAAGAATAAACTTTTCCATAGATAGTTCTATTTTTCAGTGCTTTCTGTTCTTATTTCTCTCAGGGATAACAGAAAATAGATGAAAAATAGTTCCCTTGACCTGGCTGGTGTGACTCAGTTGGTTGAAGCGCCATCCCCTGTACCAAAAGATAGCTAGTCCAATTCCTGGCCAGGCACCTACCCAGTCCCCAGTTGGAGACAACCAATGTTTTTCTTGCTCTCTCTCTCTCCCTCGCCCTTCCTCTTTCTCTAAAAAAAAAAATATAGTTCCCTTAAAGCATGCTTTCAGGTCTGGGGTTATCTGCTACCTCTTTCCAAACTAGCCCCCCATTTAGAAAATGTTGTTTCATTGCCTACTTAAATGTAGGTTACATTTTTTCAACCAGTTTGTGCCATGATATACGATGCTCTCTTGCTTCATAATGCACCTTCCCCGTCTGTCCCTATCCCACCAGTTTCTGATTGTTGACAATATTGTATCTTCTCAAGATGTCTGTCTTGACCTCCCTGCCCACCTCCTCACCACCTGCTCTCTCCTGCTTCCAACACCTTGCAATGTCATGGTCTATATTCCTTCTAAATCATGACTTTATGTATTCTTTGAAAATTATGAGTCCTACACGTTTGTATTCTTTGAAAAGCATGAGTCCTACACATTTGCAAGACCCAATGAAAATGTAATATCTTCACTTGGCTGTATTATATGGGCTTTTCAATAAACTAAAAGCAAAAATCAGTTCATTTTCAATATTAAAAATATAGTAACTTTATTTCCTCAAATGTTAGAGTTGCCATACGATGCATCAGTTCCACTCCTAAGTATATGCCCAAGACAAATGAAAACGTATGCCCACACAAAAACTTGTATATGAATGTTAACAGCAGCATTGTTTTTAACAGAAAAAAGTACAAGAAACCTAAATATTCATCAACTGAGTAACAAGTAAGCAGATATGGCACAGTCCCACCATGGAAAAACACATATGGCATACTCCCACAATGGAATATTATTTGGCAATAAAGAATAATGAAGAGCTGATACATTTAATAACATAGATGAACCTCAAAAATGTTATGCTAAGTGAAAGAAGACAATCACAAAAGATCATGTTAAATAATACCATTTATATGGCATGTCCAGAATAAGCAAATCTATAGAGATTGCTTAGGGCTGGTGGGGGACAGTTGTGTGAGTGTGTGTGTGTGTGTGTGTGTGTGTGTTGTGTGTGTGTGTGTGTGTGTGTTTGTGTTTGGTAGATGCAGTGATTAATATTGTTCTAAAATTATGGTGATAAAATTATGGAAAAGACTGATGTTAGTTGTATACTTCTAAAAATACACTAAAAACTACTCATTGAACACTGTAAGTGGGTGAACTTTATGATATATAAATTATTCCTTAAAAATCAGTAAATTTATAATATTATACTTATTATATAATATATGATAGAGACATAAAAATCCTCACCTTACAACCCATCCTCAAACTATAAGGGTTATATCCACTATCTACCACTGAGGAATAAATTTGAAAACACATGATTTAGGGACATTTATTGTGATTGTTATTTCATAAGATGTGTAAAGTGTTTTTACATTTTGAAGCATAAAACTGGCCATGTCATATCATCCCAAGGTCAAAACAACCTCATTAATTTAGTTGCATCAAAATGTGCTGCTTCTTCACCTTCTAGTTCCTTGGGGCTCAGTCTTCAGCAGTTTGATCCTCTGACCTAACAAAGGCTCATGTTAATGACTTCATTATGTTGTATTATTATTGGATTTTGTGTATAGTTCTCCTGAAATGCTATACTAGCTAAACTATTAGCCCATAGACCATAATGGATTTATCATAGAATTCTGTATTAAAAAATTATTTGGTAGAGTTAATGTTTGTGTTTATTGAATGGAATAAAAGGAGAGGTAAAAGATAAGAGATGAGCCCTGGCCGGTTTTGCTCAGTGGATAGAGCATCGGCCTGCAGACTGAAGGGTCCCTGGTTCAATTCCGGTTGGGGGCACATGCCTGGGTTGTGGGCTCAGTCCCCAGTGAGGGGCATGCAGGAGGCAGCCAATCGGCGATTCTCTCTCATCATTGATGTTTCTATCTCTCCCTCTCCATTCCTCTCCTCTCTGAATAAAACAAAAAAATAAAATAAGAGATGACTTCACTGCTATCTTAGAAGTGTGCATTTTCCACAACCATCCCCAGCAAGGTGTACGCAATCTATTTGATATACTGCAAAAAATCATCTGTTAAATAAAGCAAGAGAAACTGATTAGATATCAGATGGAACCTGCTATACAGCATGGAAAGGACCCAGTGGAATGAAGGAGAATTTTAAGTCATGTCAATAGAAGAAGTATTCTAGATATTTTAATTTTACCTGAATTAAATCAAGGGCTAGGCAAGTTGATCTTGAAGATGCCTCTTCCTAAGTTTTATAAATCTGAGATTTATGAGCAAGCCTTGGTGCAGTGTGCTACACAAGCTCAGCTCTGCACCTCCACACCCTACATTTCCACAGCTGCCAGGAAGATGACAAACGACAATGAAAGAAATCGTCAGGAGACAATGGACTCACTGAGATGCACATATTTCCTTGCTCTGAATTGAAATGCTCAAACTGGCAGACTCACTCTCACCCCCTAGATGTATGAAGGGAGCATAGTGAGTGCCAAGATAAATCTGTGGACAGCCTGTCTTATTTCCAGGCAGATCCTGTAAATTTTTGCACTGTTCTTTGCGACTCTTCTCTCTGATTTGTAATGTCCAACAACACTTTCAATGACACACAAAGGGTCTGCAGGCCCTTTTCCTGCAGCTGAGCCGAGGCCAAAGGGGCCTGGCCTTCCATTATCCCCAGAGTGTTGCTCAGCGGTACTAACCCAGAGCGCTAAACCCTCCTCAATGAGGAGGATATGCTTGTTCTCTCAGTAAAGATTTCATCTAAAATGCAGCAGATGCTGAGTGGGGCACGCCTTTGTCAGGATGTGTTTGATGTCAGAGTAGATAAAGGTGGAGAAGAACATAAGTCCTAAATAGAGAGCCCTCCTTACACTTAGGAAAACATCCCAAAATATCAATTCTCTGGGGAAAATTGTGATGTACCTACTCTGTGCCAGCACTCCCATAGAAGCTGGGGAACCAGAGCAAACAAAACAGAGTCCTTGACACCATAGAGCTTACATTCTGCTCCTTTGCTTTATTCATTGAATAAATGAAGAGATGAATGAGTGATTGAACATAGCCCTTAACCTCATAAGAGATTGGGAATGTCGTTGCTGTATAAATCTGCTGCTTCAAGGCAAACTATACAACTCTTAGAGCACAACCCGAACAATTAGTAAAAACAAACAAAATGATAAAACAGGTTTTTGAGATTCTTTCTCTGTAACTTTACTCACATGCAACACTTGGTCCCCAAATTCTGGTTTCCTTTGCCAACTTGAAGCCTTTTCTGTGAACCAGTAGGGTTTTGCTAAATCTCTAAACATCCTGCTTATTGGGCTTCAGTGTTCACACTTTATTTTTCAAGTTTATTTTCTCCTTCCATTTGTGTGATCTATAATAATTGCGCTTAGATCGCGTCTAACCCAGGGCAGCACAGAAATGCTCCTACTCCTTACTCCAGCATCCAACTTCCCTCTGGCCAACACTCAAGGGGGTGGAGTCAGACCCCTGTCCAATGAATGTTTGATTCCATTGAACCTAGAAGAGAACAAAACAGTGGGAAATTAAGAACTTACCTTTTCCACATTCCGCATACCAGACACACTTTGATTTTAGCTATCTGTAATAATAAAAGCATAATATGCTAATTAGACCAGACGTCATTCTGGGCATCATTCTGGACAAAGCTGGGGCTGGAGGGAAGCCCGGGTCCCAGGTGCCAGAGGGAAGCTGGTGCCAGCAGCCAGGGGAAGGAAGACCTACTCTTGCATGAATTTTGTGCATTAGGCCTCTAGTTTACTTATAATGATTAGACAATAAATCAGAGGCACTTCAGTAGAGTGTGGAGTGAAGAAAGACAGAGAAGTGATCCATGCCTGAGAAGTCACTGCCCTAGCAGTGTTGACTGGGAGGGAGGAGTCCTGTTATCAGCCTGAACTAGAACCTAAGATCTAGGGTCAATGGAAGGCTGAGGCTTACCCACGCCCTACTACAAAGTGAGGGCAAGAACAGTAAAAGACAATCAGAAACAAAAAATCAAATACTTTAAAAGTAAGGTGTGACTAACAAACACACTGTACACATAGGTACGTTAAAACAATAATGGACCAAATAGTGAAAAACATAAAAATCGAAAAG
>NW_006298960.1:696368-717561 GCF_000327345.1 Myotis davidii | reverse complement strand
CATTACCTACTTCTATCTTCTTAAGCTCCTAACAGTTTTGGTGTTACTGTTATTGTAATACTTTCCTACTGGCAAATAAGTGTTTGTTTGTTTTTAATATATTTTATTGATTTTTTACAGAGAGGAAGGGAGAAGGATAGAGAGTTAGAAACATCAATGAGAGAGAAACACTGATCAGCTGCCTCCTGCACCCTTCCTTGGTCATGTACACTGAGCAAGTCAAGGAAATATTTGAAGAATTTGAGTGAAGTGATGACTTTTGTTGCTTGAATTTTACACTTCCAGCTGCTGTGTTGAAAAGAGACCATTTGAGTTGTTGTGGCAAGGTTTTTGAAACATGAAGCCCATTTAAACACTATTGCAGAAATTCAACCCACAGATTATGTTGATTTGGGTCAGTATGATAGCAGAGAAGGTGGTAATATGTGATCCAATGCTAAATACATTCTGAATGTAAATCCGGCAAGATTTCCTGACACTTTGGATATGAATATACATGAAAGAGAGCAGTCAATGAAGATTTCCAGGTTTTGACCTGAGCACCGTGAAAGAAGTAGTTGTCAGTGATTGAGGTGAAGAGGACTGCAGGCTAAGCACATTTGGGGAAAATGGACAGGATTGAAAAATTTTGCTTCGTCAGGTTGAGCTGGAGGTATTATTAGATCTTCAATGGGAAGTGCAGGTGGACACGTGGAAATGCATATCTGGACTTCAACAGAAAATCTAGATGAAGTAAAGTCTAAAGGTATAGATCAAGAATTTGTCAGAATATGGGCTCTGTGAGTAAATAAAACAACCCCAAAAATGTCAAATAAAGAGAAGAAAACCATTCCCTGGAACACTCCAACATCTAAAATTTGGATAAAAGAGGAAAAATGTAAAGAAAAGGGACAACAAAGAAAAAAAAAACAAAGTGGTGCACTGGTCACAGAGCCAAGGAAGAATACTGAACGTAAAAGAAGATTTTGTGTTTTAAATTCCAAAGAAGAAGTTCTGGAAGTTGAGGAGGAAGACATTGGATTTGGCAGCATGGAGTTTGCTGATCACTTAAAGACAACAGATTAGTGGAGGTGTATGAATACAAACCAGACAGGAGAGAGAGAGAGAGAGAGAGAGAAAAAAGTAAGTGTTACCTTGGATGGACAATTCTTTTTAGGTAAGATAGGCTAAAGGTGAGGATTGTAAACTGTGAAGTCACTGTAACTTGGGAAACTTGGGCAAATTATTTAACCTTGCTAACCCTAAATTTTCTCATCTAGAACATACAGCTATTAACAATAGAGCAACAATATAGCTGTTAATCAATGTTCTACTTCATTGATGTTCTGTGAAAATTAAATGAAGTACTATATATGAACCCTTAGCAAAATACTTAATATATAGTAGGCTTTCAATAAATATTAGCTATTGTTATTATTTCTATTATAATCATTATCATTAATAGCTTTTGAGACATTTTACTGTGAAGGGGGGCCCAGAAATGAGAGCTGTGGGAAGTAAGGTTATATAGCTTTAAATATTATTCTAGTTCTTGCTATAAATATACATACAAAATAGTGTACAAATACCACATTTCTCAAATGTTACTTGATGGAGGAATAAAAGTTCCCATGGTGCCCATATTCAGTAAACTTACCATTGGTTTCCTTTTTAGGATTTGTATATACAGCAATGCCATGTCCCCGGGAACATCATTAAGCAGGATTAACCTGTATAACCATTGAGATCAAAGAACATAGTTCTTTGGAGAGAGCTTTAAGAAGCATAAAGCTTAGAGCTCTATCCATAAGCTATGAAACTGTCAGATGATTCAAATTGTCATTGAACCATCACTGAAATAGATGCTTTAGTTGCCTAGAGACCATTTCCCTTGTATCCACCTTTGTGTTTATCATGTTTCTGATCCAGAATTCTATATGAGAGTCAAATATTTATTTCTATAGGATGAGAGAATACAAAATGTCAGCAAGTAAATTAACCAAAGAACACCACCACAGAGTTGATCCTCAGAGCAAAGCAGTATAGAAGACTGGATCACAATTCAGGGACTGAGTCACTTCCTTGCCAAGACAAACAAAGAAGCAAACAAACCTCAAGAAATATAAGCACATCCAAGGCTTATATAAGAGCTAAAGTCAAAAAATTAATTTATTTTCTCTTTCAAAGTCAGATTTAACTACATATTATTTCCTGTATCAGCTCCCAGCATTTTACACACTCTTTTAGGCCATTCATTAGAGCTCTGGTGTGAATAACACTAGTCATTTACTCAGTGATTCTAAAAGTTATTAGGAGAAAAAGTTGTTCGGGTTTTGATATTGCAAGTAGGAAGAAGGTGATTCAGATTAGATTCACTAAGAAAGGGATGCAGGAGAGTGACCAAAGATGAGACACAGGAGGACTTCATGAGTTGGAAATTGTCATTAGATCTCTAAGTGAAGATGTCAAGAAAGTATTATATATATGAATTTGTGATTTAGAAAAAGAGTCTTGGCTAGTGATGGAAAGTGAGGATTAAAAGCATACAAGTAATAGCACACTCCTTGATACATTGAATCCAAGTGAAAGAAAGCCGACTGACAAGAGCTTGAGCCTGAAGAATTCTAATAGTCAGAACTCATATAAGGGATATTGGGTTGGTTAAAGTATCCTGGGAAAGTCTAATACAAGACCGGGAGAGTGACTGGTGATTCAAGTTAAAGGAAACAAGTTTCAAGAAATGAATTATATTCAATTTTTGGAATTCCATGGATGATTAAGTAAAATGAGAATAATAAAATATATCTATTGGAATTGAGGCATGGAGGTCTTTGACGGTCTTAAAGTAGAATTTGATAAATAAGTACAGGTATAAATTAATGAAAGTGTAGGAGAAATTGAGAAAATATATGCCTTTCTCTTTCAGGAAATCAGAATGAATTAGAATGCATAGAAGGAGAAAGATATTCTTTTCAGATAGATTATTGTTGGTATAAAGAAACACTACTGATTCTTATATGTGAATTTGGGTTCCTGCAACTTTACTGAAAGGAAATGAAGAAAACAGTTCCATTTATAATGGCATCAAAAATAATAAGATACTCAGGAATAAATCTAACCAAGGAGGTGAAAGATCTGTACACTGAAAGCAATAAGACAGTGATGAAAGAATTATAGAAGACACACATAAATGGAACAATATCCGATGTTAATGAATTGGAAGAATTAATATATTAAAATGTTCATACTACCCAATGTAATTGATAGAGCAATGGAATCCTTATCAAATTTCCACTGGCATTTTTTACAGAAATAAAAAATCCTAAAATTCATATGGAACCATGAAAGACCCTGAATAACTAAAGCAATCATGAGGAATAAAAACAAAATTGATGGTAACACACTTTCTGATTTCAAATGATATTACAAAGTTATAGTAATAAAGAAAAAAACAGAAAAAGAACTTATGAACATGGATAACAGTGTGGAGGTTGCAGGGGGAGAGAGAGCAAGAAGGTGAAAGAAGGTATGGAGAGGTAAATGGTAATAGAAAAAACAGACAAGCCCTAACTGGTTTGGCTGAGTGGATAGAGTGTTGACCTGCAGACTGAAGGGTCCCAGGCTTCAATTCCGGTCAAGGGCATGTATTTTGGTTGCGGGTGTATCCCCAGTAAGGGGTGTGCAGGAGGCAGCTTATCAATGTTTCTCATCAATGTTTTTACTCTCTATCCCTCTCCCTTCCTCTCTGTAAAAAATCAATAAAATGTATTTTTTTAAAAAAAGAAAACAACAAACAAGTAAAAAGCCATAGTAATCAAACAGCATGGTGCTAGTATAAAAACAGACACCCTGACCAATGGAATAGAAGGAAGAGCCCAGAAATAAACCAAGCACATGTGGTCAACTAATTTACAACAAGTGTGGACTTCAAGAACACACGATGGACAAAGGATATTCTCTTAATACATGTTATTGGGGAAACTAGATATCTACATGCAAAAATATTAAATTGGGTCTTTACCTTATACCATGAATAAAAATCGACTCAGATTAAAGACTTAAGTGCAAGATCTGAAACCATAAAATGTCAAGAAGAAAATACATGCAAAAAGCTCTTTGGTAATAGTATTAGCACTAATTTTTTGATATGACACAAAAAGCATAAGAAACTAAAACAAAAATAAATGTGGTGCTACATCAAATTAAAAAGCTTGTACTCAGCAAAGAAAACCATCAACAGAAGAAAAAAGGCAATCTATGGAATGGGAGAAAATATTTGCTAACCACAGATCTGATAAGTGGTTGATATCCAAAATATATATAAGGAATTTGTACAATTCAATAGCAAAACAATCAAAAACCCTGATTAAAAGGGGCAAAGAATCTGAGTAAACATGTTTTCCAAAAAAGACATACATACAAATGGCCAACATGCATATGAAATACTGTTCAACATCACTAATCAGGGAAACAAAGAAAAAAATAACACAACGACGTACCACCTCACCTCTGTTAAAATGGCTATAATAAAAAAGTCAAAAGTATGAAGAGAAAGTTGGAGAAAGGGAATCTTGTATGCTATTAGTAGGAATGTAAATTGGTATAGCCATTATGAAAAACAGCATGGTTTCTGAAAAATGTAAAGTAAAACTACCATATGACCTAGCAACTCCACTCCTGGGTATTCATCCAAAGAAAATAAAATCTGTACTTGAAAAGATATTTGTGTCCCAATTACTGCAGCATTATTCACAGTAGCCAAGACATAGAGACAGCCTCGGTGTCTGTCCACTGATGAGTACATAAATAGTGATTCCTATATACATCCACCCTTAAATAAAGGAGATTCTGTAATTTGTGACAATGCGGATGAACCTGGATGACATTATGCTAAGTAAAATAAACCAGACAACATAAGAGAAAAACACTACATAATCTCACTTACATGTGGAATCAGTTAAATTCATTAAGCAGAGCCTAGAATAGTAGTTACTAGGGGTAAGGAGGCTGGGGAACTATGGAGATGTTGGTCAAAGAGTGCAAAGTTGCATTTATTTAGGATGAAAAAGTTCTAAAGATCTAATGTACATCATGTGACTATCCTATATAATAAAGAGGTAATATGCAAATTGACCATCACTCCAACACACAAGATGGCCACCCCCCTGTGGACACAAGATGGCCACCACAAGATGGTCAGCAGGGAGGGCAGTTGGGGGTGACCAGGCCTGCAGGGGAGGGCAGTTGGGGAGGACCAGGCCTGCAGGGGAGGGCAGTTAGGGGCAATTGGGCCGGCAGGGGAGGGCAGCTGCAGCTGGGGGCAACCATACCTGTAGGAGAGGACAGTTAGGGGCAACCAGGCCTGCAGGGGAGGGCAGTAAGAGGTGACCAGGCTGCAGGGGAGGGTAATTAGGGGCAATCGGGCCAGCAGAGGAGCAGTTAGGCGTCAATCAGGCCAGCTGGAGAGCAGTTAGGCATTGATGAGGCTGGCAGGGGAGGGGCAGGGGAGTGGTTAGGGGGTGATCAGGCTGGCAGGCAGAAGCAGTTAGGGGCAATCAAGCAGGCAGGCAGGTGAGTGGTTGGGAGCCAGTAGTCCTAGATAATGAGAGGAATGTCCCAGATTGGAGAAAGTGCAGGCTGGACTGAGGACACACCCCTCTCCATGCACAAATTTGATACACCAGGCCTCTAGTAATTAATAATACTGTATCATATACTGGAGATTTTCTAAGAGAGTAGATGTCAGGACACACAAAAAAGAAAAAGAAAAGGTAACTATGTGAGGAGATAGATATGTTAATTAACTGTAGTAATCATTTCACTATGTATATGTATATCAAAACATCAAGCTGTATAATTTGTCAATTATGCCTCAATAAAGCTGAAAATAATTTAAATCCCCTCAAAACATCATGCTATACAGTTTATACACATTGTTTTATTTATTAAAATAAGGAGAAAGATAAAGCACAACTAAAGTGAGGAAGAGAGCCTAGATGTGTTTGCTTTGGCTTGGTTTTATGTTAAATCTGTTATGATATGCAGAGTTGAAATAAAATAAAATGAAGGAGTAATATAGGTATAAGTTTCCTGAGAAGGAAGAGAGCAAAGACTTTGAACAAAGAGGCTCAATAAACTAGCCATAAATAGAAGGATGGATATCTCCTAATAGGGGGAGAGAGAGAGAATTGGTGCAGATAGAGGTTGATAAATTGAGGAAGTTCCAATCTTATGGCCAATCCTCATTTGAAAATTAAGGAGAAGGTAAAAGAATCAGAATTTTGAGGAATATGAAGACGAAATAATCTTGTGAAAGGGAATTCAGTAGAGAACAGAGTGGTTCCAACTAATTTTCTTTAATTGCCTAAGAAAAGTAAAGCAATTAGAAAGTTGTGTTTATTTAGAGTAGATGGTTTACTAGAATAAGAAGGGAAAGCCAAGATACAAGCCTTGAAGACATTGGTATAAGAAAGTATTAGCAAAAACAAAAACAGGATTTAATAATGGACCAAGGACAGATCAGAAGTCATTACTTACTTTTTATTGTATTTCCAACCACAAACATATCTGTAGCATGTAGTTAAGTACTTACAAATAGTTCGTTGAAAACAAAAGAAAAATTATGTTGAGCATCTCCTTCTCTCTTGAACGTAGCCATACACTGTAGGCAAAGGAGGTATTGAAACAGGACAGACTAAATTTACTTCATACATTTTTGGAAACTCATCTTGAACAATTGATATCCATTGTTTCTAATCTGAGTCCATAAAACAAACTCAAATTATAATTAATCCTATCTAATGAAAGAGTAATATGCAAATTAACTATCACTTCATGATAAAGATGGCAGCGCCCACAGCCAATAAGGAGGGAATATGCAAAATGATGTGACAAAGATGGTGGTGCCGGCTGGAGCCACAGAGCCGGCTGGAGAGCGGGCAGGAGGCAGGGTCTTGGTTTCCTTGGTCGCCCCAGCCGGCTCCGTGGCTGCCGTCCAGACAAAGCCATAGTGGCAGGGCTGAGGCAGAGGCAGTTAGGGGTGATCAGGTCAGGAGGGGAGGGCAGTTGGGGGTGAGCAAGCTGGCATGCAGAGTGGTTAGGGGCAACCAGGCAGTTAAGTAGGTGAGCGGTTAGAAGCCAACGGTCCCTGTGGGATCGGGCCTAAACTGGCAGTTGGACATCCCCCAAGGGGTCCCAGATTGGAGAGGGTGCAGGCCGGGCTGAGGGACACACCCCCATGCACAAATTTTGTGCACCAGGCCACTAGTACTATCATATAAAAACTAGAGGCCCGGTGCAGAGATTCATGCACAGGTGGGGTCCCTTGGCCTGGCCTGTGGGAATAGGGCTGAAGCAAGCTCTTGACATGCCTTGAGGGGTCCCAGATTGCAAGAGGGCAGTTCTCGGGTGACACACCCCAGAATCCGGCTCCCTCCTCTCTGGTTCTGGGTGCGTCAACTGAGAACTGCAGCTGCCAAGTCACCACAGCTCCGCAGCTCCTGCATTGAGCATCTGCCCCCTGGTGTCCAGTGCACATCATAGCTACTGGTTAGATTGTCAAACAGTTGGACGGTCACTTAGGCTTTTATATATATCGATATCCTTGTAGAAAATTTATTTGGGGGAGAAATATTTTATTAAAAATTTCACATTAATGAAAGATCTTATCATAAATATAAGCTACCAAAATCTCTTTTAAAATATTAATGTGAAGTCTTTTCAAAGCCTTAATATTCAATATCTTCCAAAGTGGATTTTCAATCATATGGTTGGTCACTGTGATTTAAAGTTCCCAAAAACCAGATTGGCCATTTCTCAGGAGATAGACAAGCATTTTAAATACAGAGCTGCTTTAACCTGAACTAATAGAGAACTTTTTAAAACTCGGGTATTTTCTTATTACTATTCTTCCACCCCAATTGTCAAAAAAAAGTTAAGTCTAAATAATTTAACATGACATTTGTGATCTCCTCAAAATTGATCTCAGCCAACCTTTCTCGCCTCATCACTTTCCCCATCCTCCTGTCCTACCCTACTGCATTTTTTTTGCTCCAGTAACACTTTAACAGCACTGAGATTTCTGACACCCCATTCTTAATAGGCTCCTGAGATTCCATATGTTGAGATTTAATTCACCCTAAAGCCTGAGTTCTTATCCCACCAGTTGGGGGGTGCCTTCTCACATGCCCACACCCTTAAACCTACAAAAAGGAATTCTTTCTTAGGGATTATCTGGTGTTCTCTTTACCACGTTGGACCTCCTTACAGTGCTTTACCAGGATATGAAAACAAAGCTATGATAATAATCATTATTTGGTAAATTGGGCATATAAACGTCATTTGTACTGAACTTTGAAATCAAACCAACAAAGACAAAGAATTTGGAGAAGAAAACTGAATTTTGTTTCCTTGAACTGAAAGATCTGTCTTTCCTGATGAGCTAAAAAAATGGAAAATGTCTTGCTTCTTTTCTATTCTAAATTAAAAGCAACCATTGCCGAGGATATAAAAAAAAAAAAGGAAGACTGGGATTGCTGAAATGACTGTGTGTATGACCACAGTATTTTGAAAATCTTACAAGTGGGTCCTAGAGTTCAATACATTCTTTCTCTAGCATAGCAGCAGAGGTCTAAAAAAAATGTATTCTTGGTAGAATATACCAACGTGACTGGGAACTTACAATTCATGGTTACCTTTGTATTGTCACTTTTATTTGTAAAATCTTTTTTTATTGAAATACACCATAGATATAGAAAAGGGCACACATTATAATTATATACCTAGATTAATTTTACAAAATGTTTACACCTATGTAAACACAACCCAGATTAAAATATACCAGGGACCCTCGAGTCTTCCTTGTACTCCCTCTTTTCTACTAATATTCCCAAAGGTACCCACTATTTTGATCTTCAGTCATGATAGAGTCATTTCATCTGTTTATATATTTAATAAAATAGAAGCATGTGGAACATACACTTTGTCTTTGGCTTCATTTGCTAAATATAAGTTTATGAGATTTACCTACCTTATTGCACATAGAAGTAGTTGTTTTCATTGTGGAATGATATTCCATTGTATAAATAAACCACATTTTTTTCCTTTCCATTAATGATGAAAATTTGGGGACTATTGTAAGTAGTGCTATGATGAACATTCATGTATATGTCCCTACTGCATGTATTTATACTAGAGGCCCGGTGCACAAATTTGTGCACTGGTGGGGTCCAGTTGGCCCAGCCCAATGGGGGCCAATCAGGGGCAGGGCCGGCTGGAGCAAGGGGCCATGGTTCTTCAGGTCATTCCAGTGGTTCTGCCATTCAGTTGTTGGGCTTTTAATTTATAGGATTAGTCAGCTCAGACAGCCATAACAAAATATAATAAATTTGTGTGGCTTAAACAACAGAAATGTATTTTTCTCAGTCCTGGAGTCTGTAATTTGGGGTCAGGGTACCAGCATAGCATCATCCCATAAACCAGAAAGTGGTGGATCAATTGCCAGGCAGGGCACATGCCCAAGTTGCAGATTCAATACCCAGTACAGTGAGTGCTGGAAACAATGGAACAATGTTTCCCTCTCTCACCCTTCTCTCTGAGATCAATTAAAATGAATGATAAATAAATAATCCTATATAATAAAAGCCTAATATGCTAAGTGTCTGATCATCCAGTTGGCCATTCAACCAATCAAAACATAATATGCTAATGATATGCTAAGGCTGCTCAACCACTCACTATGACATGCACTGACCACCAGGGGGCAGACAGTCAACCAGTTGACCAGTCGCTATGATGTGCACTGACTATCAGGGGGCAGATGTTCCAACCGGTAGTTTAGCTTGCTGCTGGGGTCTGGCCAATCAGGACTGAGTGAGACAGGCCTAACACACCCTGGACCTCTACCATGGCCCCTCCCCAGCTGTCCAACCTCCCACGTCCCTCCTCAGCCCCGATCATGCACTGGTGGGTTCCCTCAGCCTGGCATGTGCCCTCTCACAATCCAGGCTGAGGGGCCCACCCCCTACCCCACCCCCCAAGTGCATGAATTTTGTGCACCAGGCCTCTAGTGTTCTGTAAGTATGGTTTTAACAGGAAAGACATTAGTGATCTATGAAGTGAAAAACTCATTAAAACACATATATACAGGATGACCCCATTTAAAAAATATATTTATTGATTTCAGAGGGAGGGAGAGGGAGAGATAGAAATATCAATGATAAGAATCATTGATTAGCTGCCTCCTGCATGCCCCTACTGAGGATCAAGCCCAAAATCTGACTGGGAATCATATCATGACCTCCTGGTTAATAGATCAATGCTCAACCACTGAGCCCTACCAGCCAGGCCCCATTTTTATCAATACCAGGCACATGACGTACATAGACAAGATTTTACTCCTAGACAAAAGTCTGAAATTTCCCAAACTCCTTTGCCTCTAGGTTCCTGGATATGAATTTGTTTCTGCTGATTGGATGCGCTTGCACAATATTTTAAAGGCAGAAGTGGGTCAGAGGCATCTTCCCACAGTTTGGGCTGTTTGCTGCTGTGACCATGTTTGCAGAGATGTGGAGGTTTTCTGCAGCAAATCCAGGCTGTGCACAGGCAGTTGTGGCAGAGGCAGTGCCCAATGACCTGTTTTGTGGGAGCTGGAGGGCACTTGCGGGGGCAGCAGTTTCCCGATCCCCAGGTCACAGCTGTGCAGAGTATCCTAGAATTCAGTTGTGGCTGAGGGGCAGCTCCTCCCACTGGTCAGGGTGTCTTTCCTGGGGGCCCAGCCTAGCACCCACTCCTCCAACTTTCCGACGGTTTCGCAAGCACCAGTTCCCTGTGCTAAAGTCTTTCCTGCCTAAAATAGCAAAGATCTAAAACGTTTTGGATCCTCTACTTTCAACGAAAACAATGCTGCACAGGGTCAGGTCTGAGAAGTGGGTGAGGTGTTGCGGAAGGCTCCCTTCTTTGAGTCTCAGCTTCCTCTTCTGTAGAACAGAGACCAAAGATTATCTGTTCATAGTTACTGAAGACCATGGCAGCTGTGTTTCCCGAAGATGGCCACAACATGTCCCACCCCTCCTGTGGCCATGCTACTTTCCACCACATCCTTTCTTGAAGCCCTCTCTCTCGATATGGAACTGACATCTGACATGCTGGTAGCTAGTACACTGGTGGCCCACAGAATTCCAAGGCCAAGGCCAAAAAGGTGCACCCACCCAGCCAAGGGTTTCCAGCTCCGGCCCCGCCCATGCTGCTTGGGGCTCTGGCTGGCATGGGGCTTTGCCATCTTGGCTTGCTTCCCTTCCAGTCTGTGGCCCAGTGCCCCACTGCACACCATGGCCTACCTGCTGGTGCTGCTGGGCCCAGCGTGCGGGTAAGAGCCCAGGTCAGGCCTCGCGCCTCCTGGCTCCTGTGTACCGTGGCCCCTATTCCTGCCACTGTTCTGACCAGGATCAGATACCCAGGTGCTGAGCATGGCCCACATGGACTGCTGTGGCCACCAGGAAAGCCTCCTCACCCCATCCCCGACTCCAGCACCCTGATCCCGGGTCCACTTCCACCAAAGGAGAGCTGTGCCTGTGCAGCTGTCCAAGACCGAGCACCTCCAAGGTCCCCAGACCCGAAATTTCTGCCAGCCAACACAGTTGGCTGGCTGGACCCGTCCTGATCAGAGTGTTGGGGAAGATCCAGCCCGAATCAGGCTGGTTGGCTGCCACAGTGCATGTCATAGCCACCGGTCATTCTGGTCATCCTGGTCATTCCGCTGTAATGGTCGCTGGGTTTTTATATATATAGATAGGTATATTAGAGGCCCAGGTCATGAAAATTCATGCACTCGGGCATGTTCCTCAGCCTGACCTTCACCCTCTCGCATCGGGGACCCTTCGAAGGATGTCTTAACTGATGGCTTAGTCCCACTGCCCATGGAGAGCAGGCCTAAGCCATTAGTCGGACATCCTTAGTGCTGCCAAGGAGGTGGGAGAGGATCCTGCCACCGCCACTGCACTCACAGCCATCAGTTCAACTTGTGGCTGAGCAGAGCTTCCCTTGTGGGAGCACACTGACCACCAGAGGGCAGCTCCTGCATGGAGTGTCTGCCCCATGGTGGTCAATGCATGTCACAGCGACCGGTCGTACCCGGTTGTTCTGCCATTAGGATCAATTTGGATATTACCCTTTCATTATATAGAATTGATCAGATACTTAGGAGTGAATTTAGCTTTAATAGATACTATCAATTAGTTTTCCAAAGTAGTTGTACAATTTACTCTCCCACTGTCAGTGTGGACAAATTCCCATTGCTTCACATTTCATACAAAAATTTGCAATTGGCTATCTTTTTGTTAATTTTAGTAATTCCCTTGTGTATATATACTGTTAATAAAATAGTTGAGCTACTTTTCATACATGTATGTTACTTGGTTATTCTCTTTATGAAGTACCTGATAAGTTTTTTTTGTCTGTTTTTTTAATTTCTATTTTTTTCTTACTGATTTGTAAAAGTGCAGTTAATATTATGGATATATTCATTGATTTTTGACATGTTAAACAAACTTTGCATTTCTGGAAAATTGCAAAGTTGGCCACACTGAAAATACTTGTCCTTAATCTATGCAATTGCTTGAATGTCTCACTATATAATCACTAGGGGCCCAGTGCACAAAATTTGTGCACTCGAGGTGGGAGGGGTCCCTCAGCCTAGTCTGCACCCTTTCATAGTGTGGGACTCCTCGGGGAATGTCCAACTGCCATGGAGATGGGGGAGGCTCCTGCCACCGCTGCTGCACTCGCCAGCTATGAGCCTAGCTGAATGGTGCTCCCACTGTGGGAGCGAATTGACCACCAAAGGGCAGCTCCTGCTGCCCTCTGGTGGTCAGTGCATGTCATAGGGATCAGTTGAGTGACCTTAGCATATCATTAGCATATTATGTTTCGATTGGTTGAACAGCCAACTGGTCGACTGGACACATAGCATATTAGGCTTTTATTATATAGGATTGGTTTTATTTTTAGTATTTTAGTTATTTCTGCAAGAAAGAGACTGTCCTGTTATTTTTCTAATTTATAATATCCTCTTCATGATTTTATATCAAGGTTATTCAGATCTCACAGAATAAGTTGATAAGCGGATTATCTTTTCTCAAGTGGTAGTTTGTACATTTTTAAGTACTATATTTTTCTTATATATTTGAAAAAATATCACTAATAAAACTATCTGGAACTGAAAAGTTTATTTGTAAAAGTATTTTAAATTAGAGTTTCTCTTTTATAATTTTATATAAATTATTAAAGTATCTTTTTCTATTGTCACCTTTTATAAATTATATTTCCTAGGAACTGGTTTATGTATTTGGAATTAATTTTTTAAAATAATGCTCTTGTGATTATTTTTAATGTTTGAGGATTCTATATTGATGTTCCTCTTTTTACCTGATACTGATGATTTGTTTTCTCTCATCAATTTTGACAGAGGTTTGTCAATGTAATGTTTTTTTTCCTTAAAAACAACCCTATTGATTTTGTTCATTCTCTCGACTGTTGGTTATTTTCTACATCATTAACTTCTGTTCTTATCTATTTTACTTTGTTCTTTGTACAATATTTGAATTTAATGTGCTGTTCTTTGGACTCTTGAGGTCAATATATAGAACAATTACTTTAAAACTTTCTCTTTTGTAATGTATATTTAAGGTTAAAATGTCCTTTTTATTATGGTTAAATTAATATTAGTGAAAGTCATCGATCTTATGTGTACATTTTGATGAGTATTGACAGATTTGTGTACCCATGTAACCACCATCACAATCAAAATATAGAACATTTTTTTTTTCTAACACTCCAGAAAGTCTCCTCATAATATTTTCCTGTATTTCTCCAATCCCAAGAGACAACTATAAATTTTGTTTGGTTCAAACTTTACATAAATATAGTATTTGTGTCTGCCATCTTTCTTTCCACATATTGCATTTTACTAGTATTTGTCTTTTTAAAAGTTTGTTTATTCTTATTGAGATAAAATTTTCTGACAGTGAAATACACAGATCTTAAGTACATAATCCAATGATTTTTTTGGCAAATGCTAAACCTATCTTCACAATCTAAGATAGGGAACAATCAATCACTTCAGAAATGCCCCAGATGTAACCCTAGGCAACTAGTTTCCTGGTTTATATCAGTAGATTAGTTTTGCCCCATCTTAAACGTCATATAAGCAGAATTGTGTAGTATGCACCCTGTTATGTATAGCTTCTTTCTTCTAACTAGTGTTTTAGAGATTCATGCATGTTATAGCGTGTTCCAAGAATTCAACCTCTTGTAGCACTGAGAAGTATTCTAATGTATCAATTTGTGTGAACAAATCCTTTTTTTAAATTATTGTTGTTAATTCTCACCCAAGGATATTTTTCCCATTGTTTTGTTTTGTTTTGTTTTGTTTTGTTTTGTTTTGTTTTAGAGAGAGAGTGGAAGGGAGGAGGAGAGACAGAGACAGGGAAACATAATGTGAGAGAGACATGTCAATAGGTTGCCTCCCGCATATGCCCTGGCCAGTGCGTGATCAAGCCTGCAACAGAGACACATGCCCTTGACCAGAAACAAACCCACGACCATCAGTCCAAGGGACAAATCTCTGAGCCAAACAGACTATGGACACATATTTTCCTTTCTCTTGAATAAATCCCTAGAATCATTGGATCATAGGTTAGATGTTCATTTATCTTTGAAAGAAAATGCCAGTTTTCTAAAATGATTGAACCATTTACTGACCTACCAGCAATGTACAATGTAGTATGAGAGTTCAATTTTCTCCACATTTTATTCATTATTGGGGTTGTTGGCTTTCAAAATTATAGCCATTCTAGTGAGTATGAAGTATTTTCTTAACATGGTTTTAATTGCAGTTTTCTGATTACTATTAATATTGAGCACTTCTTTATGTGAGTATTGGGCATTTATACACCTAGTGTGGGAGTTTATGTTTAAGTCTACTGCAGTTATAAAAATTTTTTATATACCTTTGATAAAAGTCCCTCTCCAAATGTTTTTCTGCCTCTATTGATCAGATAATATGCTCTTTTCCTTCATATGTTAACCAGGACGTAAAGGGTAGAGTTATTTTATAGTTGGGTCAGGATAGTATGTTTATATGCAAGGACACCTGGAAATTTGGCACTGACTCTTGTCAAAGATGAGGCTCACTGGTATAAGTAGTGATTTTTTTGTGTGAAGTTTAATATCTGAAATTCCCCTGGCAACACCTTGAGCTGGTGTATTAATGATGCATACTTCATTATCAGTTAGAGTCTCATTTGGCCAGAGGAGCATAAAAACCTCTGCTGGAAAGTCTAGAAAACTCTCCTGAACACAAATTTCACTGCACAAATTTTTGTGGTTTAATCCACAGGTGGAGCACATCTTTGTGCCAATAAGAAAGATCTTAGGGAGCTGTGCCTAGAAGGTTCTTGGACCCTGAGGCTGGCCTCAAAACTCACTCTTTCGCCTGCTGTAGTGCATTCCTTGCATGACCTAAGTGTGGCTTGTGAAGTGTGTGGGTCCTTTCAGTTATCCACTACTGTTGTAATCTTAGCAAGGGGAAATACACTGCCTAAATTGCAACTGCTAAACTGAACTTGTAACCCTTTAATTAAGCCTACCTGATATATTATGCTTTTGTTTTTATTTTTAAAATTAGAGGCCTGGTGCACAAAATTGGTGCACTCAGTGGGGGGGGTCTCTCAGCCCAACCTTCACCCTCTCGCATCTGGGACCCCTTGGGGCATGTCCACCTGCTGGCTTAGGCCCGCTCCCTGGGAGATCGGGCCTAAGCTGGCAGTCAGACATCCCTCTGGCAGCCCAGGAGCCCTCAGGGGATGTCCACTTGCCAGTAGGGACCAGGAATTTATTTAACTTCTATAATTGAAACTTTGTAGCCTCGGTCTGGCTGGAAGCCTGGCAACCCAGGCTCCCAACGCTTCCTTGAGCAGGGGCCACCGCCCGCTGGAAGCAGGTGTCTGGAATTTATTTATCCTCTATAATTGAAACTTTGTTGCCCTGAGCAGAGGCCACAGCAGGGCCAGGGCAGTCAGGAAGCTTGGCTTCCTCCATTGCTGGGGCAACCAAGCCTCCTGCTCACTCCAGCTCTGTGGCTGCTGGCCGCCATCTTGGTTGGGTTAATTTGCATATAGTCGCTTTGATTGGCTGATGGGTGTGGCTTGGGATGTAGCAAAGGTATGGTCAATTTACTTGTTTCTCTTTTATTAGATTAGATTTGGCCATTTCATCCAAATTGCCAATATCTTAGCATACACAATTGTTTGTACTATTTTCTCATTATCTTTTTAAAAGCAGTAGAATCTGTAATGATAGCTTGTTTTTATTTCTGTTATTGATAATTCTCTCTTTCTCCTTCCCACCCCTGTCCCTCTCTCTCTCTCTCTCTCTCTTTAGCAATAGTATTAATTTTTCCAAAGACCAACTTCAAGTTCTTTAATTTTCTCTGTTGTTACATGTTTCCATTTCATTATTGGGCTCTCATCACTATTATTTTCTCCATTTTATGGTTAATTTGATTCTTTTTTTGAGATTCTTAAGTGGAAACTTTTTTCTAGATTCAATGGAAAACTGATTTAAAACTTTTCTTATTTTCTAATATGAGTATTTCAAGTCATAAGTTCTCCTCTAGCACTACTTTAAATTTTCCTATGTGTAATTTCTTTTTAAAAAAACATACTTTTACTGATTTCAGAGAGGAAGGGAGAGGTAGAGAGAGACAGAAACATCAATGATGAGAGAGAATCATTGATTGGCTGCCTCTTGCACTCCCCTCCACTGGCTATCCAGCCAGCAAACCCTGCATGTGTCCTGACCAGGAATCAAACTGTGACTTCCTGGTTCATAGGTCGATGCTCAACCATTGAGCTACATCAGTCAGGCTATATTTTCATTTTAGTAAGTTCAAAATATTTTTTTACTTCTTTCTTGTTATTTATTTTTTGATTCATGTGTATTTAAAAGAAAATAGTTACTTACAAAATATATGGTGCTTCCTAGATTCCTTATTGATATTTTTAAAATTTCATTCCATTGTGAATGAAATGGTACAGAAGAAACTGTACCATTTTAAACTAAAAACTATTGAGACCTATTTAATCATCATTATATGGATTTTTTTTTAAATTTCCATGTGCATTTTAAAAGATGTCTATTCTGTAATTGTTTTGTGCAATGCTTTATGAATATCAATTAGGTCGATGTTGTTCATAGTTTTGCTATTAAAAGATGAGTTAACATCACCAAGAATGATTCTAGGCTTGCCTGTTTCTCTCTCCTGTTGCACTAGTTTTGTTTCATGCATTTTGAAGCTTGAATCTGGAAGTACTGCTTCTCTTAAGTCTATTTTATTTAATATCAATCTAGCCACTCCAACTTACAGTTTTCCTGGTGCATAACTTTCCCTCACTTTCAATGTTTCTGGTTTTTAGAATTAAACTTTGTTTTTGTTGAAAATATATAGTTGGAAGACCTAGCCTTTTTAACAAACTGACAAATTCTTCTTTATTTCCCTATTTAGTCTGTTTACATTTTATATACTAGAGGTCTGATGCACAAAATTCATGCGAAGGTAGGCCTTCACAGCTCGGGCTGCCGGGCCCTTGCAGCCCTGCCACATACCCCACCCACCTGCCTTGGCCTGGCACTGCCCACGTCCACCGCCACATACCCCCGGTTCCTCGGTTCCACAGAGCCACCCCAATTGATGGCCCAGTAGAGGGTGGCCTGGGCCTCTCTCTTTGGGGCAATCAATTGGTCACCCCCCTCAACTGGTCACCCCCCAGCCAGTGGCCTGCGCCTCCCTCTGCAAGGCGATTGATCATGGAGTTCTCCCCACCCCCATTGATCACCCCACAGAGGGTGGCTGGACCTCCCTCTTTGGAAAAATCACGGAGCCCCCAATTGATTGCCCCACCGGCCGGTGGCCTGGGCCTCCCTCTTTGGGGCGATCGTGGGGCAATGTCATCCCCCCCCCCAAACAATCGCATTGCACCTGCCTTGGCTGGCCTGACACCAGTGCGTGTCATAACGTGGTCATCTGGAAGGTCATCCAGACGGTTGTTCTGCTGTTTGGTCATTCAGTTGATTTGCATATTACTTTTTAAATATATATATGATAGATAGATAGAAAGATAGATAGATAGATAGATAGATAGATAGATAGATAGATAGATAGATAGATAGATAGATAGATAGATATATCTTCTAGGTTCACAGTTTTGCTACTTGTTTGGTTTAGTGTTTTTGTACGTAGTCTTTGATGCTTAAGTGAAACCATTTGGCCCTCCTGCAATGAATTACCATGATTCTCATTGAATTCATGGAACCCAGTTCAACAGTAGTATTTTCCACTATCATTCTCAGCCAAAAGAATGGCCATGATAGACCACTTCAAGAATGGGAGTGCTACCCTCACCAATAGACTTTTTAAAATTTATTTATTTTATTTTATTGTATTTCTTTTTGTTAATGCTCACCTGAGGATATTTTTCCATTGATTTTTAGAGAGACTGGAAGGAGGAGGAGAGACACAGAGAGAGAAATATTGATGTGAGAGAGACATATCGATTGGTGGCCTCCCACACACACCCTGACCAGGGCCAAGGATCGAGCCTGCAATCAAGGTACATGCTCTTGACAAGAATTGAACCTGAGACCCTTCAGTCTGAGGGCCAACTCTCTATCCACTGAGCCAAACCAGCTAGGGCACCAAGGGACTTTTAAGGCTTGATAAATGGAGTGTCCTCTACCTCCTCCTGTGGGACATAATTATGGAGTGGAAGAGCAGGCCTTTCATAGTATATTCACTCCAGCATATCAAAGTCCCATTGCCCTGACATATTTCCTCTATAATATCAGGCAAATTTTTGGCATCTCAGCTTTAGTTACGGTAGGCCACATTTCAAGCTATGAATTTTCTTTGAGCACTGCTTTAGCTGCATTCCCCAAATTTTGCCCTGTTGTAGGTTTATATTTCAGTCATTGAACCAAGTATGCTGTTAGAGCCTGTGGATGAAAAAGGGGCCACATACTAAACCTGACAAGCTCAGGGGAAGCTGCATGTCTGGCTTACAAACTCAGAGGCCTAAAGTAACCACATAGCATGGTCTGAAATTAAAACTTCCTACTAAAAGCGAGTCATGGCAGGCAGCCATGTCCTAGGTCAGTAGCTTCCCTGACAAAGGTCAATTTTTACCTAACTGAGTCTTATTGTCTTTTTGCATCTAGGTAACATCCCTTTGGGATGTCAGGGTCATTTCCTTTGTTCTGACCCCCTCACTGCACCAGAGCAGAGATCACAAACCCCTCATTGTTATTGTTATCGTGTTAATTGTTAACTACTAACTGTCCTATACCCACAAACATAAAAGAAGCAGGTATTTATTCATTTAACTTTTTTATCCAATCCCAAAGATTTCCCTACTTCAATTTCTTCCCCCTCTTGTAATCTGTCACCACTGGATTTCATGTAGCCCCTTATGCCTCCTCTTTTTATTGTAATGTATAAAATAAGGTGCAAAACTGGCATTCTCCAGAGCAATTTCTCATTCATTTAGATTTTGCTTCTTGTTCAGAAGAGTAGGGCTGCAGGGAATTCAGAGATTACCAGGACTGCTGCTCCCATCAGAGACCCAGAGTGCCAGAGCCAACAAGACAGAGTGGATTCAAAGGAGGGACCTCTGGTACCTGAAAGACTTTAGCATATGCTTATCAGCAAGGCCTCACACTGAGGACCCAGTCTGCACTCTGACAGCACGCTCTGCTGCCCCCCACCCCATGCAGCTCTCATGGCTCCAGTGCAATGTAGGCCAGGGTGGAGGGCACATGCAAACATCTAGTGCTTTCTCTGCCAGCACACAAAGTGCACCAGCCTGGGGGCATTGCTGCCTCTACCTGGATTTCTAAAGGTGGTATCTCCTGACAGAGCCATGGTCTCAGAACCCCAAGCAGTGTCGACTGTTTTGTTTTTTTCTTATTGGTGTACATCTAACCCAGTCATTGTTAGTATTTCTGTGTTCGATTGCATACATTTTAAGAAACTAATTTTATTCTAAAAATAATTTTAGGTTCATTCTTTATGTTTTGAAATGTTTTACTTTCAAGGTTAATCCATTTTAAGTATGTCATAATTTTCATTTTTTTTTTCACTTTTAATAAGCTGGAAGTGTTGTTTTATAGTTTCTAAATGTATGATCATTTTTTCGATTAATTTTAATTGTTATCACTTTTGTGTAATCAATTTTGAGAATGCTCCATTTGTACTCTATAAGGTACATTCACTGATTTTTGAGTGCTGGATGTGGAGAAGTGACCTAGAAGATTCTAAGTTTGCCTCTGCAAGAACCTTATAGGTTTAGCAAACTTGGGGACAATATTAATTTCCCTCTTAGCAGCATGCATTTTGACCCTCCCCTCCCAGGACACACACATGCAATGTGGGTAGGTGACTTTTCTAGCCATAGCCCTGTGCAGGCTGTTTATTTCCCCACTGAGTTCCCAACCTATGGTTTTCCTTTTAAGAAGTTTTGTGTGTTTATTTGAGCCAGACTGTTGACAATTGCAGAAAGCAAATTTTGGAGAGCCTTTGGTATATATTTGGTCTTCTTGCTTTGCACATCTGAGCGGCACCTTCTGATTATTTTTATGGATTTGAGTTTCCTTTTCATGTAGCATTATTTTCTTTTCTTTCTTTCAAGCTCAGGTACATGTGTTTTTAAAATTGTTTTTCAATCATTATTACATATTTAGAGGCAAGTAAGGTTTTATGCATTTGCTCTGTCTCCCCACTGAGAAAAGGGACTCTGAATTCTGAGATTGGTAATCTGATGCTAAAACTAGCATGCATTGAGTGCTGTATATGCCATAGCCCAGAATAATAATAAATACATTAGCTAACATTTACTAAGTTCTTATTGAGGACCTGGAGCTAAAGTCCTACCTCTTTGCTCAGTCATAGTGAGGAGACAGAAGGGCTAAGTATAGAGGGACTGGACCACAGGGGCTGGGCAGGGGAGCCTTGCAGAATACAACTTGTTGACCAAGCCCTGTCTGGGGGGAAAACCACAGACACAAACAAAATGACCTAGAACTAGACCCAGGTGGGAAAGAAACACTAGAGCCAGCTAGGTGGGATTGCTAAGGCAACCCGGCTGAGCAGGAAAGAAGAACGTAC
>NW_006298960.1:680671-695364 GCF_000327345.1 Myotis davidii | reverse complement strand
CCAATCCATTCTTCGGTTTGCGAGACATTGAACTCAGACCACCACATTTTGGTTTCAGTAGGTGGCATGGAATCGTGGCTAAGAGCACAGACTCAGGAGCCACACTGCCTTCCTTCAAATCCCACTTCTTATATTAAATGTATGACTGTAAGCAAATTACTCAGCTTCTCCCTTTCACAAAAGCAGTTTGCACGGATAATTATAACAATGCTTAGCACACAGTAAACACTCGAAGACTCAGTTATTATTCTGTGTCAAAGCACAGCACGTGCTATGGCTTTTAATCCTTATTCGTCCTGCAAATTATGTACTCTCATGGTTCTTAACACTTTTGCTCACACCAAGTAAGTTCCTAAAGAATATGCTGTAGATAAAATAATACTTAATGTTTAAATGTGGAAACAAGAACCTAATGTGGGCACATAATTGAGCCTGTGTCACATAGGTAATTAGCGTAGAGCGGAGTTTTGATTGGTAACTGTTTTACCATTGATCACAAGGGTCTCATCAGCCCGTGGAAACCTCTTTACCTGGCTGGGCCACCCCAGAAAAGGGGGTTCATTTAGCTGTAAGCATCCACCTCCTGTTCCCTCCATTCCTCCTCCTCCTGTTCATTTCTCTTCCCTGTGAAGTAAGAAGCATTCATTATCCTTCATTTTCTCCCTTCTTCCTCTAGACTTCTAAAATTGCCCTGCTCTCCTGTTTTGCATCAGCGCCTCTCCTACTGTGACTTCATTGTGATTTTTTTCTCCTTCTCTCTTCTCTAGATCAATAGTCTCTGTCCCCCTCGCTTGATCGTTCTACCAGCTTTCATTTTCAAGTCTCTTAAAGTCCCGGGGGAGAAAGCCATTTGAACCTCTTCCTTTATGATGTTTTGTTTTCCTTCGCAGCAGAGCAGTTCCCTTCACTGTGGTGGCAATTCCGTCTTCCCCGGTGCCTTTTCTGCCAAAGTTTCTCCATCTGCAGAGGCTGTGACTGCTCTGGGCGAGGTGCTAGGATATTAAGAAAATATAAGGATTCTATTGGGTGGCCAGCCTGGTGGGTGTCTCATAGGAGCAGTGCCGGGAGCCTCTGAGGTTCCTGTTACAGAATCTTGGAGGCATTTATTGCAAGAAAAGGTTTGTTTTCCTCTGGATGTCTTTGTGCTTGTCTTCATTGATATGAAGGGGTGCCAATCCCAGGATGCCCTGGCAGCGGAGAGGCGGGAGACTCATTCTCTTTGTGCATGGAAACATGGAACAGACTGATGAATCTCAGAGGGAAACAGGGAGGGGAGAGGGCAAGAAGACATTAACCAAAGATCTTATATGCATACTAGAGGCCTGGTGCACAGATTTGTGCACTGGTGGGGTCCCTCAGTCTGGCCTTTGGGAATCGGTCTGAAACTGGCAGTCTGACATCCCCCAAAGGGTCCCAGATTGCAGTATATATAACAACCGCAAGAATCACAAGGTGAGAGAAGCAATGCACAGCAAATATCACATGTGACCAAGTCTGGGAGGCGGGCACTGCCTCTGGATACCACAGGATGGGCAGAATGAAACTTCCTCGGCATCATTTAGTTTTGTAATATCTCAACCTTCTGTGAAATTAAATCATATCCTCTCATGATCGCCTTCTCTTAGTCAGAGGAAGGAAAACTTTATCATCAGAAAAGAAAACCTCGGGCTCATTTGTGTTTCTGTTGTTGTCAGCCCTCATCTCTGTTGAAACAGTCACCTAGGAGGTGGGCATGGTGTATCATTTTATGGATGAGAAGCATGAGCTTCCAATGTTTAGTGATTTGTCTTTAATACCAGAGCCATAATTATAATGCAGAGTAAGTTTTCACTACACTTGCTTCACTCTCAGTATCACTTCTCCCTGGAACAGAACACCAGGGGTGTGACCACATTTGAAACCCTTCGTCTGAGGAACTCCCTTTGTGTGGGGACCCCGGTTTGAGAGCTCCCAAGACAAGCTTCAACACAGACAAAGGTTGGGCACCTGGCTTTTCCAAGGCCTGCAGAAGACTTGTCCTCTACTCTGGGATCAGTTTTTGCTTAGTGGTGTCTCAGGACAGCACCAGCCCACTTGTACCTCACCTCTGCCTGTGCCACATGGCTTGCCAAGAAGCATCACTCCCTACCCCACTGTGAGACTTGACCACAGGGTATTGTTGGACCAGGGGGAAAGTGAGCAGAGATGCGGGCATGCCACTTAGCAGTGTTAGAGAGGAAAATTTCTGATAGTGCTGGCTTTTCCCCTCTTTCAAAGTATGGAACTCAGGGCAGCTGTCAAAATGTGTCATGAGCCGAAACCGGTTTGGCTCAGTGGATAGAGCGTCGGCCTGCGGACTGAAAGGTCCCGGGTTCGATTCCGGTCAAGGGCATGCACCTGGGTTGCGGGCTCATCCCCAGTAGGAGATGTGCAGGAGGCAGCTGGTCGATGTTTCTCTCTCATTGGTGTTTCTGGCTCTCTATCTCTCTCCCTTCCTCTCTGTAAAAAATCAATAAAATATATTTAAAAAAAAATGTGTCATGAGCAAGGAGCAAGGAATTTATGTTAACTCTTCTGAGCCCCTGAAATTTGGGCTTGTTTTTGTCACTGCAGCAAATCTAAATACGATATGTATACCAGGCTACTCACACTGGCCTTCCTGCTATTCTCCAAATATACTGACCCACTTAATGTTCATGCTGCTTGAGAAACTTACCCCTTTCATCCACACGTGGATTTTTATTTTTATTATTCATATTTCTGTGGAATTATCCCTTTCTCATAATCCCCTCTTACATTCACTGACTACCAAGATTCTAAGATTCATCTCCTCCTTCGCTCTAGCCTCATATTACTTTCCAGTGACAGTTGATGCTCCCTGACATTGTATTAGGTATGTGCTTGTTACCATCTTGCTGTCTGCTTCTGCTGCTGCTCCACAAGGACAAGTGTAGGGTTGAGAGCACAGACTCATTGGCCCAACTGCCTGGGCTACAAGGCTGGCATCAACACTCATTAGCTATCTGACACTGGGTATGTTCTTCAACTGATTGGACTTTTCCCCTTATTTGTAGTTAGAATAAGAATATGATATATAACTCATAGGGCTGTTGTTGGGATTAAATGAGTCAAATTATGTAAAACTCTTAGCCTAACACAGAGTAAGTACTCCATGGAGGTTGGTGTTATCATTCACATTGCAATCCAGGTCTGAAGACACCACCTGGGACAAGGTGTAGGCTTAATGGTTCTTTGATAAGTGGACAGATGAGTGACTGACTGCCATGAAGATTTAGGAAATGTTCAACAAAATTAACTTCACAGTTAAGAGCTGATGATTGTCAGTGGAGGTCTAAGAACGATGTAAAAAGAGTTTAGCTTAATTCCTGGCATTTAGTAGTAATAATCTATATATATATAAGCCTAAATGACCATTTGACCATTTGACCAGTAGCTATGATGTGCACTGACCACCAGGGGGCAGATGCTCAAGGCACAAGCATGGAAACATGGAACAGACTGATGAATCTCAGAGGGAAGGGGGGAGGGGGAGGGCAGGAAGAGATTAATCAAAGATCTTATACTAGAGGCACGGTGCATGCACCAGAGGGCAGATGCTCAACGCAGGAGCTGCTAAGTGACAGCAACTTTGTAGAGTGTCCTTTCACTCCAGGGCCCCTCCGGGGATGTTGGACTGCCAGTTTTGGCCTGATCCCCGCAGGCCAGGCCAAGGAACCCCACCTGTAGGAGGGACCCCACTCACTCTACAGATGCCCTTCAAGCCTCAGTACCACTCCAGGTGCAGCAGGCTGGGGTAGGGACCATGGGAGGTTGGCTCTAGGGCAGCCGTGAGCAAACTACGGCCCGCGGGCCGGATCCAGCCCATTTGAAATGAATAAAACTAAAAAAAAAAAGAGACCATACCCTTTTATGTAATGATGTTTACTTTGAATGTATATTAGTTCACACAAACACTCCATCCATGCTTTTGTTCCGGCCCTCCGGTCCAGTTTAAGAACCCATTGTGGCCCTCGAGTCAAAAAGTTTGCCCACCCCTGCTCTAGGGTATGTCCAGCCCTTCTCACCCTGTCCCACTCCGCTGGCCACCTTCTAATTAACTTACTTTCAATGTGCACAAATCTGTGCACTGGGCCTCTAGTACTTAATAATAACAATGAAATTAACAATAAATATGAATACTACCCTTTATTTAGAATCTCACAGTTACTTGTTACCTATATTACTGCACACCTGTAAGGCAGCTATCATTTAAAGTGGCTGCACAAACTTGAAGGGAAGTAGCCTGGGTTGACTCATAATTTCATAGCTTACTGGAACTGGGCTTGATTCCTGTTCCTTTGACTGCATTGTGCCACAGAGTGCTCATTAAATAGGTACTTCTTTCTTGTCTTCTGCTAGTGCTGACTCCTGAGATGGTGGGAGCTGTTGGTCTGCTCTCTCCTTGACATGGTGTGGCCATGCACTCCTCCTGCTGTCTGCCCAGGCTGATGCTGCTTGTGTTTCAGCTGCTCTGCAATTATGCTGAGGGGGAGGGGGTTCAGGGGAAACAACAGAGAGATCAGGTATGTCCCCGGCACTTGAACAGTAAAACAATAGACATAACTGCCATTCCTATGAGGAAATCTTTACAACCATCTGTGCTTTACAGATAAACGGAGGCATGGAGACTTAAGGCATTTGCCCAAAGTCATAGAATTCAAGGGGCTAGAATTCAAAATCCTAGATGGTTCTGGTTGTTTTCTATTATTTCTCTGCCAAAAAGTGCAATCAACACCCTAATTTTGTTTGTTTGCTTGTTTTTGTCTTACTTGGTGAAGTCAGGGCTGAAGTCAAAGCTGGTCAGAGATGGGCACAGTAATAGCACATGACAGATGCATATGTAGCATGACCATTTCCCAGGGGGTGTAGATTCAGTGTAGAATATGTCTGCAGCAGCCACAAGACCAGGCGATGCCCTTGTCCTTTCAGCGTCATGCTTCTCATCCTTTTGGAGCTTGGGGTTTTCTTAACATTATAATCAAGCAGCCAGGTGTGGTCTGCAGCCTTTCCCTTATCACCCTGTTCCAGGCTTTGCCAGCGCTAATGTGTCTACATTCCCTCACTCAACTGTGGCTTATGCAGCCACTCCCTCTGTGTACCTGTTCCCAACATGTAGTTGATCAGGAACACAGCATGGACCCAGGGCCATAAATTATGGCTAACTTGGTCGAATTAGCTCCCCTCTGAAGGTGGATACATGGCAGACTTCCCTCTGCTTTTCAGAGAGGCCACCTGAGAGTCATGTCCCTTCCGAATTATAAATCAGCACAGGCACGCAACAGCATTCTGACAGCAGGACAATTATTGTCCTGGAAACAATAAATGCAAATTTCTCTTCCCTCTTTGCAAAGGCAACCAGCGGACTTGTTCTGTGATGTTGATCAATGACTTTAATCTCTGCCTGCCCACAGTTTATAAAATCCTTGTGCCACCTGTCGCCCTTCTCTTTGGCTCAGGACTGAGGCAGAATTTGATTTCCCTAGGTGTCACATGAGTCTTTGGGGCCACTTTGAAAAGATGCCTATTAAAATGGTAAGTTTGGAGAGCAATTTTAATAGTAGCTGTTTCACCTGTAAATTGAAACCTGGGGATTTCAACACTTAGGGACTGTGTGACCTTGACAAATTATTTAGCCTCTCTGAACCAATTTCTCATATGACAAATGCAGACAAAAATACTTACAGCAGAGGCTGGCTTTGGGGGTAAACTGGAAGAATTCATCATCTTGTGTTTACTAGACTATATTTAGTATTAGTGGGCCAGAGAACTACCGGTAAGTAATGGTTAGGTAAAAAGAGATGAAAGAGTGAAAACATACTAATGGATCAATCAAGGTAGAAGAAACATAAGAATGAATGCTTTACCAAAAGATTACTTGACTTTATTTTACACATGGCAATTGACAAGCAGATCTGACTAAATAAAAAATGGATTATAATCACTAGAGGAAAAGGAGACCAGTATGAAATAGTTATCTGCTGTGTTTCAGTCACATAAGTTATCTCTGTTAGCTTCCATTTTTCCTCAATCTCAAAATAGTCTCTGGAAACTTATCCTTGGAGGGACAGTTTTAGTAGCATCATTGGTAGTTAGGGTATCAGAAGATATATTCTAATCTTTAAATTATATGCAATTTAGCTAAGATTACAATTTTGATGCAGGAATTCTGGGTATTATAAAAGACGTGGTTGAAGAAATCCATTAGGGATCTTACCTATGTGGCATTGAAGACTAATTGAAGGGCTAGAGGCCATAAAATGCACTGATGTGCCAGGAGGAGAGGACTCAGATCACCCTCTGTCAATGGGAACAAAGCTGCAATTGCTGGTGCAACACTCCATCTTCTCTGATAACTCTTTACTTGTTAGGGATTGTGTGTTATGATGTCAAAAGGACTCTGAACTGTGCCGTTCCAGGAATGTCCCTTCTCTATCCATGGACATCATGAAGTTAACATAATTTTTGAGAACCAGACGATCTATCTTCCTCATATTAGCCCAGATACCATAGCCATTATTACACCAAGAGAGATTCTTGCAATACTTAAACTTCAGTTGCATCTGGTTGCAAGGGAGCTCAAGCAGTTACTTGAGGCCTCACACAGAAATTAAGACCAGAAATATTCTGGCTGTACTGGATGACTGATGGGCCAGTTGATCACAAAGGACAATGAGTAAGCAGAGAGGTCTGATTAAAGCTTTGGAGTGTATGAAAGAGCCTTGTAAATAGGAAGGTCATCTATGAAAACTTCCTCCATAGTCAACTGCTGGCCATCATCATAGGCATAAACTGTGTATGTATACATGGGAAGGGAGCAGGAATAATAATGAGGGACTTTCCTTGAATCTTTGACATTAATAAGAAAATCGTGTGACCATTAAGGACTGACAGTTTGTAAGCCCCCAAATGCATGTTGGAGTATTAGCCCCTTGTGTCATGGTATTTGGAGACAGGGCCTTCAGGAAGTAGTTAGGGTTAGATGAGGTCATGAGGGTGGTATCTTCAGAATTAAATTAGTAATTTTACAAGAAGAAATGCCAAAGGTCTTGCTCTTTCTTTTGGCCCATGCGCTCACAAACAAGAGGTCTTGTGAGCACACAGCACAATTCACACTTATCCATACCTGATACTGGCCTTAAGGCAATAGAAACTCCAAAAAAGCGAATATGTTACTGAAAACACAAAAGTAATGCTGGGATGAAAAAAGTATATGCAGAGAAGGGGAAATGAATGTGTAAACACTACATTAAGGTCAATGGTGTCCACAAAGATTAAGAATATTCTCCATGCAGTGTGTTCAACATGAAAGAGGTTCTGTTCATTTACTTATTTGTTCCTGTTTTCAGCGCTTGTGAAATAGAAACTCAGAGAGGGTGTCTTACGCAACTTCACACTGCTATCGAGATGCATGCTGGGACTGACCTCAGCTTCTTTAACTGTCAATCTTGTCGCTTTGGTTTATTTCTTGTAAACATACTCCATTTTTTTCCATATTGTTAACACTTGTGGGCCGTGACTTTCATTATACTATTGCTTATCTGACACCAATTTTCTCTCTTCTGTATTTACATAAACTCATAAAGAGTTTTAGTTATTGCTCCTCAGAACTTCCTAAAATTTTAAAAGAAGGGCTCATACAAATTTCATCAATGGAACCTGCTGGCAACTAATTTTAGCATTTATCAAAAGTGTCTGTAAGGCAGTTCTTTGTTGTGATGTCTCATAAAACATGTTTTCTAATTAGAAAAACAAAAGTATATTTTCCTCAACTATTAACACATAACAGATATCATGTCATTAGCTCATCTTTCTCAATTTATGTACACTCTGAACATCTCATTTACTTCGTTCCTTCAAGTCTTTATTTTGAGGACTACCAATCACTACCTTGATTAGCCTAGATTACCCCGCATTTCTTTGAGAAAAAGAATCAGATGAAAGTTTTTTTTCTGATGTTACAGGGTAGGTAAATCTAATTCAGTTCTACTGTGTGTACCTAGGCAAGACTTTCCTGGCCTCATCTCCACCACCATTTCCTCTAAGGGCTCTGGGAATACCTCGAAGGCTAGCAGGGTAGGTTAACAAATTTCCTCTTTGCCTGAGGGTGTAATGGTTCTTGTGGATTGTCAAAGACCAAGTGAGTTTAGGCTTACAGCTGACAACAATGGTGAACACTGCTGTACTAACATCTGGTGCTGGTGCTGTTTGTCTCCCATACTCCCTTCTAAAGAAATCTGCCTGTCTTTCCACCTTTCCTTCTGGCCCATGGTCTATACCTTTCTGACAACCTAACATGAAGAAGTAAATGTGGTTAGTTACAGTTCAGTTTTCTTCCAGGAATTTGAAATAGGAAATGCTGAAATAAGTATTTCACAGTTAGGGAGATCTGTAACAGAAAGATGAAAAAGCAAGACATACCTTGTCATGATTCTATATGAATATGTATGTTTATTATTTACTGTAATCACATATAAAACTTTTCATGAATAGATAAACCCCAAAACACAAAAACATCTCATGTACTACTATTCCCCAAAATAAATACTGCTTTGAACCCTTTTCCAGTATATTTTGATTCACTAATGAGAACAACTTTATCTCAAACTTTTGCAACATTGATATCTACAGACCCATACCAAACTCTATAGATATAATAATTATGAAAAGTAACTTGTGTTTCTCTATTTGCAACTTTCTTTTCCTCTAAAACCTCAACGTTATTCAGAGAGCATAGGTTTCTTGAAGGCTGTACTTTCTCTGTAGCTAACATATAAAGTAAGCTTTTTTTATTATACATTCAACGTTTTCTTCAATTCCATATTTTTTATGTTCAAAGATTATGAGTAAAGTCCCATGAAATAAATAGAGCTTTTGAATTCCAAGTCAATATTAGTTGTACTCCACATAGTCACTTAAAATCAACAACCTCTTTTGGTAAAAAAATATGGGCGACCTATTCCTTACAACCAAAGGTTATAACTGAAACATATCCCCAAAAGTTGAGAAAGTCTTTAACACTGAGAAGAGCGTATGGGAGACTTTGTTCATGGGAGGTCCCCAGTGACCTGAGGATCTTTGCCTAGGGATCAAAGGGAGTGAATTATGAAGCATCATGGTGCAGACATACATAAAATTATTGCAAAGTTGATCTTCTAATCCAATTCCTTGTGAATTTCAGTAAGCGTATAGCACTGCCTCCCAAACCCTAGCTCATGGACCAGTGTCCTTTAGTGAAGATTTGCATGTAAATCAGGGGAAAAGTATTATGTGGTTACTTTTTATGAAATAAATTTTGTGAAAAATTAAAGAAATGCTTATTAAAATTTGCCTTTTTCTATATTCTATAGATCAAATATCTTTCCTTTTATAAAAAACATGATAATATTAAATAGTGCTTTTCCCCCTCAATATCTTGACTTGGCCTAGTAAAATATTGACAACATATGTCAATTCAAAAGTACATTTTATATTTTACTAAAAGGTAAAGTTCAAAATTTCAGACCACTGATGCATAGGGCATTGAAGCAAGTGACAAACTGTGTTTTGAAAGTTTTGGGATCAATTTCCAAATAAGGGAACTTAACACCAGCCAGAGGAACACATATTCCCCAGGTCACCACAGAGACTAGTGACACAAAATGAAGAACCTGCTAGGAAAATACCAATGTGCTTGAGTCATGAGCCCATAACAGAAACCACCAGTAAGCCATCAATACAATTATCAGAGGCTTTAAAATGAGGGCATTGTGAGGGGTTTGGAGTGAGAGTTCTAGTGATTTTGATGACAAGCTAGGCATTAAAGTTTAACATCACTCTTTGTTAACATCACTACAACCTCATTCTCAGAGGATATCTCCATGTCAGTGAGGTCCAGGGAAGGTAGATTATATAATGAAGTAAGAACAAGGGGGAAACTGGACTTAAAGTAAATGAAATACATAGGAAGCCATTGAACATCCTCCTTCTCTACACCTGTGTATGGTTGGGCTTTTCCATCTAAACTTATGGTTCCTTTTCTTAGCTGCATTTTAAAAACATTTGGGAAATTTAAGTAACTTCCCAAAAGAGCACTGTAATAACTTAAGAGGCCTTAACCTCATTCATTGTGTGCCCTTATAAAATCCTCTTCATTCTAGTTCCTCATTTTTAAAAAAGTCATTGGAACCAATGATTTTATAGCTCAGCTGCTCTATGATTCTATTCTCTTCCACACTTCCATTGTTTATTTCCCTAAAGAAAATGCAATGTCTTGATCCTATGACAAAAAAAAGAATTAATTTTTAATATATTTCTATTTATTTAAAATTTCAGTTGAATAATAAGACAGCTCAAGTACTTGGTTTTTGTCTTAAAAGGGGAAACAGCAGAGAATAAAAGTATCTTAATCCTTCTGTCATGGGGAGACACAATCATAGCTCGCTGAAGGCCGGATAAGTTCCATGGTGACATATCTAAAGAACTTGCCTCCAGAACTTTCCAGAAAGCTGTTCACAGGAAGGTGTCTCACTAGAAGCAGTCTTCTACAAACCTTTGAGTAGCACTTGAGAGGGAGCTCAGGTGTGGCTGCCTGCTGAGCATGGCAGGACTCAGATGCAGGAGAAACTGCCTTCCCAGCCGGGGAAGTCCTGTGTGCTACAGGCGCGAGACAGACCTGGAGAGGCCACTGCAACCAGGAAGCAAAACTGCTTTCCTTCCTTTATAATCACTCTGCAGCGCCCTCTGTTGTTAAAATTTAACATTGTGCTTACCTGCAAAGCCAAAAAATTTAAAGGTCCCAGATTCATTTTCTGAGAGCAGGCTAAGTGGTTAATTGGAAGCCAAGATGCAATAAATCAATAGCTGGCATAAGCGTCTTGAGTGTTCACAGGTTCTTCTGCCGGATGCTGGAAGGACTGCGGGATATTTTTGGAACTACCACTGATGTATCCACCAATTGTTTTCCGTATGCTGCTCCCAAGTTTCCCACTGTGTGAGACCAACCCGAACAGCTAGATCTTGCTTAGATTCCTGAAATTCACCCATTTTCCCAACTGTTCTTATCTTACTCCTGGGCCTGGACTCTAGCTATGGGGCTCTGACCCTTGAAAAATTCCCTTCAAGCTCTTTCTTATTTTATTTTTTTTTTTAATTTTATTTCACAGACTTAAGGGTGAGGAAATGCACTAAGGGGTGTTTACTTTGGTTAAAGCTGGTATATTCACCTTCATATCCAGTGTGGAAAAGCAGTAGAAGAAGACATAGATGGGTACAAAGGGGAAAGCATGATCGAGGAAAGGTGGGAATAGCATTACAGTGTTTAGGCCACAGTTCTGTGAGGCCAGTGGTATTTGCAATCATCCTATCAAAACTGCTGTGGGCTCTGCTGGTGTGAGGAAGAAGTCAGGGTTCTAGAAACCAGAGACATCACAGAGGAGCCCACAGAATCAATTAAGGTAAATGTGGGGTTAGATGTTTCTCTCATCAATGCTTATGCATTTAATTTTTAAGTAAACTTATTCCAAATATCAGATGACAGGATAAAAACGGCAGGAGCTGATAGAGAGAATGGAAGGGTGAAGGGGAAAGCATTGAGAAATTAGAATTTCTGCCAGACTGACCAGCAGACCCTGAGCAGCAGAAGAATGATTACTCTAACACACATTTCTGTGAAAGAGAGGGCTAAGGGGCTGCCTGGCAAGAAGCACCAGAGCGTCCCATTTGCCTGCTTCCTTAGGCTTTTATTGTAACAACAGCTTGAACTAAAATTAACCTCTAGATACAATCAGCAGGGTAAGTATCCTTGAGAAAGTATATGCTTCTACAAGGTGGTGTCTAAAGACTAAACAAGGAGATTCTCTAGCAAAACACCTGGGGGCTTGGACTTATTTAGAAAAGTCAAGGTAAGGGTTGCCACCTTCAGCAAGGTCCCCTAGAGGCCCCCAACCTTTCAGAGAATCCTCCTTACAGACATTCCAACCAAGTCCCGTGCTTCCCCACAAATTTCAAAGTTAGAAACAATTGCAGATACTAAGCAGAATTGAGAATGCTAAGAAGTGATCAAATACTAACCATAACTGAGTGGTTGACCATATTCCCTCATTGCTTCTCATGATAGATTTCTCATTTTTCCTGTTTCTGTCCAGCAGCATTTCCATAAGCACAGTGGCTGGAGTATAGACAAAGATCATTGGTGCCACAGCTCCTGGTTCATGCTGGTAGAGAGACAGTGCTCAGCTTTTGACATATGATTTTAGAGCACAGAGCAGCACAGCCATGGTAGCTAGAAGCAGTGTGTGCTGAGTGTATTTTTCCTTCCTTTACTGGAGCTCCATATTGTTGCCTACATGATGCAATGATCTCCCAGCTGGAGATCCCATGGCCCCAGGAGCTGGAAGTATCTTCCATCTGGGTTTTGTTCTGTTCAGGAGCAGGTGTTTTTGAAGTGATGAGCAAAAAGTTCCACTGTTCCTTACAGGGTCCCACAATTGAAGGAAATTTTGAACATGCCAAGTTCCAGAAGCAGCCTTCATCTTCCTGTGTCCTGAAACTAAATCACATTACAACAGCAAGAGTATGGCCAATGCGGATAAACATAGCAGGACCAACTCATTAAAAATACCAGCCCAGCCCTTCATGCTGTCTATTTAAACTGAGAACAATCACATTGGGTTTGCTGGATATTTCACTGTGTGCTGTATTTTATTTTAGTAGAAATTCAACATTTTGTTCTTGTAAAATATAACTTTTTTCTGTAGTTAAAAAAGTAATAGAGATTATAAAAACTTGTGGAATTACAGAATAACACAAAGAGGAATATAAAATTGTTGAAACAGAGTTTAATTCTAGAGGCTTCCAGATACTGAATTCCACTGTTTTGATCAGAAAGGTTAAGAAGAGAAGATGGGATCTCTAAACATGTCCCTTTCTTGTTTCTTGTAGTCTTTCTCACTTCCCAGTAGTGCTATGGACCCTTGTCAAGTTTAGGCCAGAAGGTGAGACAATAATTTTAACTTTGGCATCTTGGCTTTCAACTCATGTCTTAACCTCTCGAGTCTCTATTTCCTTTCCTCATATAAAACAGATATACTTGTTTTCAATTGCGTTTTTGGATGGAGATGTCCTTAGATGTTCATTGCACAACCAGATATGGGCCTTAACTTCCTGCTGGGACATGTGAAACAGGAATTTTGGGAGGTGAAAAAGACAGGTTTGGGGAAATTTTAGAAGTTAGGAGGACCATGGAAGGAGCACAGGACTACAGAGCAGCAGGTGTATTCCCATAGAATGTGGGAGCTGAAAAGCTGCAACAGGTACATTTCCATAGAATGAGGGAGATGGGAACAGCAAAAGTTCTATATTTACAAAAAAAAAAGAAAAGAAAGAAAGAAAGGAAGACCTTCATCCAGAAGAAGAAGAAAGACCAAAGGGAATGGAGAAACAATGAGGAAGGAGGGGGAGGTTTGGGACATGTGAGGTTTGAACTTTGAGCCCAGGAGTTACTATAGTAACCAGTCCAAGGGAATAGTGACCAATCAGAGGGATATTAAGGCACCAGGATCTTCAGCCTTTATAAGACATAGGGAAAAGGAACTCAGTGAGACTCTTCCCCATCCTCATGTGGGAGTCTGTACTTGTTCTTTAATAAATTTCCACCTTTGCTGTACCAATTTCTATCTGTGGATTCATTCTTCGACTCAAGTGGACAAAGAATCCGGGTTCCAGTCCAAAAATTCTGCATCACATGGGACCAGTATGGCCATGACATGAGTTTTCTAGACGAGATTCCTAAGACAGATGCAGACAGGGAGGGACAAAGAGTTCACCGAAGTGGGGAGGAGTTGCACTCCAAGGTAGGAAAATGGCAGCTCATGAAATGAAATGTCACTGGGGAAATGTTCCTGAACTTGAGACCAAACTTCTGTGGTAAAAACAGAATCTGAAGGAACTGGTGCAAAGTCCATTTTTTGCAGGTACCAGACTGCTACACTTAAGCAAGTTGCCTCAAGACTTACTTCTATTTGTGAATAAGTAATGGCAGTTTATCATCAGACCTTCCTTATTGGATTATTTTCAGAACTCCATTAGGCAATCCCCTTGCATAGTCTCTGGGACACAAGAGATGCTTAATAAAATATTTTTCCCTCTTCTCTGTCTCCTTACTGCTGATTTATAATCTATTGAGGTCTGGAATTGAGGGGTGATATGTTTGAAGTAATTTTTCCTTAGATTTATTTTAGTATAATGTGTGTCTGTTTCCTGTTTCTTACCTGAGAGTTAGTAACCCCAGGTTAGCAATACTGAAGGTGTTACCATGGCTACCGCTATCCTGTGACTTCAGATACTGATAAAGCAGCAGGAGGCAGAGTCTATGCTTTCATGCAGATGTCCTTAAAACCACAGACAATGAAGGGAGAGCTTTGTGAGGACACTTGGGTTTGAAATTCCGGGCCTTTAGTAGGCAGTGTTGAAATCAGTCCTGTGATATGCGGTCACTAAGTGTCAGACCTGCCTACACGATATGCTTTCTGCATTATCAGGCCTTTCCAAATGAGCAACTAGCAAAAATGCATATTTATTTTTTCCTTCTATTTTTGTCTCTTTTTTCAATCTGGTCTCTATTTCCAAACCCATATCCTCTCCTTCTTTCCTTGACTCTTCCTGATTTTTACTTGGGG
>NW_006298960.1:664298-680635 GCF_000327345.1 Myotis davidii | reverse complement strand
GGTGGGGTGGAGAGAAAAATAATTTTTCGTGTAATTAAAGTTGCTTACTGAATCAATTCAGTTTACAAAAGGCAGCAACATCCAGGCACATTGCTTTTCTCCCACCCCCTCCCATTCATTGCATGGTGTTGATTCTTCCTTTTTAGTCAGATACCTTTGGTATTCTAACCTGGGACCACACAAGCCCAAGTTTATTTTTTTAAAATATATTTTATTGATGTTTTACAGAGAGGAAGGGAGAGGGATGGAGAGTTAGAAACATCAATGAGAGAGAAACATCGATCAGCTGCCTCCTGCACACCTCCTACTGGGGATGTGCCTGCAACCAAGGTACATGCCCTTGACTGGAATTGAACCTGGGACCCTTCAGTCCACAGGCCGACGCTCTATCCACTGAGCCAAACTGGTTAGGGCAAAGCCCAACAGTTTAAACAGAACTGATTTATCAATACAGTCAAAAACTTCAACCTGAAAGGCAAAGAAAACAAAAGCAAAACCATGAATTACCTTCTCAAGCGTTGCTCTAGTCATTTAACTTGTTAGCTCATCTCACCTTTCCAGCTATTGTATGGAGTAACTGGCATTTCCTCCTTTTATGGAGGTAAGTATTTTGCCTGGGGTCGTGGAATTAGTAAGTTTCTGAACCACTATATGAGCCTGGGACTATCTAATTGCAAAACTAGCCCTATTTGCCTTAAAATGACATAGACATTATATAAAAGTATATATAGCATTAAAAGCTGCCTGTTACAACCGGCCAATATCATGTCAGAGTTTTATTATTGTTGTGTTTTTTTATCAGCAGAGTATTCATCACTGTAACCTGTTTCAGTATGACTGGTCTTTGAAAAATATATATCTAGGGAAGCATAAGATGTTGCCTGCAGCATATCATGTCTAACGCATAGTGCTAAATTCCTTAAACCTAGAAATATTTTTTTCTCACTTCTTAGAAGGTTTGGTCACACAACAAAGAAATGTACATGTTATCCTTTTCCATCCTGAGCCTCACCTGCTTCATTGAGCTGTGAGGAAGCAGTGGAGTGTGATGAGAAAATGGCCTTTAGACCAAGAATAACCAGGGTATGAGTCCAGGACACTGTCAGCAACATAACCCAAATCTTCATCTCTAAATCAGGTGAGAAGGCTCCCTCTGAGCAAGGGGTGAATCTCTCCTGGGATATGAGGTCTGTGCAAGCCAGGACCACTGTACACTACACGCTCTGTGTCATGTCAAGCCATTATGAATAAACAACAACCACCTTCCGAAGATTCAGCACACAAATTTATTTTTTACTGTATTTTTGTCACTATTTTTAGTCTAATTTCTAGTTTCAACCACAAATCACTGGTACTCTCATGAGGACTTAATAAAATAATGTATTTGAAGTTCCTAGTGCCTTATCTGGCATGTAGTAGATACTCAACAAAATGTGTTCCCTTTCCTGCTTCTTTTCCTTTCCAAAGGAGTGGTTAAGCCCTTCCCCGGCAGAAACGTGTATACTCGTTTTCACAAAATGTTCTTTTTCAGTCGTCGACGAGTATACTAAGAAAATATGGTAAAAAAAATATGGTTTATAGGAAGACGAGTTACAAACTGTTTTCATAACCAGCATCAAAAATACTATATAGAACCAAAATAAAAAAAATTAGTCTGAAAAAGAAACGTTTTTAACAAAAAAATTGTTGGGGAAGGGGTTAATCCACTTTTCTCTTGTTTTTTTACAGGCTATTCTTTAAAAAAAAATGTTTCCATTTATTTGGTATTGTATTCATGATTCTAAAAATGCAGTTATACAAACAGTAATATGTATTTTCTACATATAACTTTAGAGAATCAATATTGGTAACTCAGTCTTTTTAGAGCCATTAATAAATCAGGGGATTTTTTCATTGTTGTTACATGAATTACAATGTAAATTAACCCACATCCTGAGTATAGTTACAGCTATGAACTTGCTTTGTGAACATTGGAAAGTCATAATTTCTCTGGCTTCCATTCTTTCCTCTGTTATATAAAGTAGATGCTGAAGAAATCTCTAAGGTAGCTTCCTGACTGTATTAGAATTTATTTATTCTAATATATTCCTGGAATATCTTTTTGTAAATTTATCTTTATTGTAGAAAGTATTACAGATGTCTCCCTTTTTCCCCATTGACCCTCTCCCCCCCACACCTGTCCTGCCCTAGGCCTTCACCACACTATTGTCTGTGTCCATGGGTTATGCATATATACATACATGTTCCTTGGCACAGGCTATTCTTAACTTCTTAGAAAAACCTAATTTCCACAGAGTACAGCTCCCCCTGATCAGGAAGACTGTCATTTTCTCAGCAAAATTGTGCTTTCCTTAAGGGGGTTAATTATGTGGTGTGATGGTCCAAACATCCACCACATCTGAAGGGAGCAAATACAGAGAACAACAAATCAGGGGCTTTGGCCTTAAATCTTTGCAGCCTGTCTGGAGGGAGAGAGAGGCAGGAGGGAGTTGTGAATGTGGGCTCAGTGGTGCTGTACTAAAGTGGAGACTAGAGTCCTGAAGTCATGTGAATGGAGAAGTTTCTCTAATCTCAGGCCAGGTGGATCGCTGATGATGGAAAAGAACTCCTCAGGTGCCTTAAAGTCCTACACTTCCAGCCTTCACTCATGAAGATAGAACCCAATCCCCACCACAGAGAGGCCTATTAGCAATCATGCTGATCTCCAGAGTTTGCAATCAAAGAGAGCCCATCAGAAACTGCCTGATTAAAAGCAATAGTTCCTAGTGAATTGTATTTCAATATTGGACTGTGAGATTTAAGAACTGTGCATAATATGTGCAGGCAGAAAATCTTTGCCTCTGTGCTTTAAGCTGCACGGATATGGCCCAGCATGAAAAATAAATTAGGCAAACCCATGAGCTGTTTGAGAAATAAGCCCTTAAGATTTAATGGGTTGAGTGTTAGACTGAGTAGCTATGGTGATGATCCAGTTGGATTCTGATGGTCGCCAGATTAAAGGGAGATCCACCTTCCCACCCAGAAACTTCCCCAGAATCTTCTCAAAAGGAAATCCCTATAATGGAGACTTTGTGTCACTAGAGAGATCTAGGCAAAATCTTCTCATAGGACTCTGCTGCAAACACTGGGCATCTTGGCTAGTTTGTTTTTCTCCTCTATAGTAAGAAAATCAAGAAAATAAATTGTGGGTAACAGAGGAAGGGAGCCAACATTTACTCAGCCCACACTTGAGGTTAGCCAGGGGTGGGCAAACTTTTTGACTCAAGAGCCACAATGGGTTCTTAAACTGGACCGGAGGGCAGGAACAAAAACATGGGTGGAGTGTTTGTGTGAACTAATATAAATTCAAAGTAAACATCATTACATAAAAGGGTACGGTCTTTTTTTTTATTTTTAGTTTTATTCATTTCAAATGGGCCGGATCTGGCCTGCGGGCCATAGTTTGCCCAGGGCTGTTAGGCACTGCTCTGTGTGCTTATCTCACAACAGCCATTGAAGATGTTATTAACCCTGCCCTACAGCTTCAGAGCTCAGGATCATGCTGTTAAACTGACTTGCCCAAGGTGACTTAGTTAGTAAAAGGTGAGATGGGATTTGTAAGGACAGGAAAAAGGCCTTTCTTTTTCTTTGCTGCAACCTTCCATTAGCTATGAAACACCCAATAAAACCCCAAGATTGTTAGCTCCTCTGATTCAAACAGCTCCTTGGGACAAGATAAGCTATTCTTAAGGCTACATTCTTGCACCCCCCTCCTCCCTGCTGTTTTCAAAACTCAGGGATAATTCACACAAAGGAATCTCTAGTTAGTAGAAAGCTCCCTTCATCTTCCCCTTCAAATAAGTCTCTTTTAAACTCTTCACAACTTTTGCTCTATGCATGATTAACAGGGTTTGGAAAAATACTGATAAGACACCTCCCTAGGACATCTTCCAACTGTCTCCTAGAAAGCAAACAAACTATAACTTTTTAAGACAGCCTCCGGTATCTACTCAACTTCAGCCCCAATCCTGCTCCCTTCCTTTTCACCTAGCAACAGCAGCCATTATTCTTTAAAAGTGGAAGCCATTTTTGTTCCCTGTCCTGTATTGATTTGCAAAGCACAGGCCTTTTCCTCTCCTGGAAAGTAAAAATAAACTTCCTCTCTGCATCTTTTCTTTTAGTTGTGAATTTGTTCAGTCACCAGCCAAACCCTAACAGGATTCAAATCCAGGACTTTCTGAATGAAAAACTCACACCATTTTCCATTCTAGCAAAGTGTACCTCCCAAAAGGATGGGATCTAGCTGTTCTTCTTTGTTCCTCTTTCTCTCCTTTTCACTTTCTTCTATCTCTCTTAATTTCCTCTCCCTCACTTTCTGCACATCCTTTCCTCACTTTTGGCTATGTCTGAGTGCCACAGAAGTCATTGTGTTGACTCTGGCTCATGCTTTTCACTGCCCATCATCTTTAATGCAGCCAATTCCTACCTGGGGGACAACGCTTTCAGTGGAAAGTTAGAAGACAATGTTGTGCTTGACTGTCAACTTACAAGGATCATTAACTTTATTTTGTTCTTTCCTCTTTATATTTTCTATATATTTTTGGAGTTATTTATCTCTTAAAGACATCAATTGGTTGAATGACATGCCATTCATTGCTCCTAAAATATATAGGGTAGTTAAGGGACCATATGCTTGCAGACAATATAACATTGTCAAAGGAAGATGAACTGTTTTCCCACAATTTAATTCTATAGACAATTTCTATTACATCCATACTTGCTTCTAGTCATCATTCATATGTGGCGGCTAATAAGCATTGTGGCTGCCTCTCATTTCCAATAGTGTTCAGGGGAGTATTTTATTGCCATGACATGAAATACAAGGTCAATACTAGTCAACAGGTCACATGCACCATTTGCTCTCTATCATAAAGAACTCTGATTAAGATTTTAAACAAATAGGCTATGAGAAAGGAGTGTGCATTGCTTTTAAAGACAACTTCAGTTTCACTGAGGAGTCTGAATGGCTGTGATCCCCGTTAACTACATCGTTTATTTTGGAGGCTGGCAGTTTTTTAAACAGCTGTTGAAGCACACATGTAGGTCAATGCTGGGAAATGATGCTGCGGAATTTGCTCCATGCTTCGGAATTGGGTCTTGTCTGAGGTCAGTCAAAACATAATGCCATCATGTCACTCTTCACACCTGCCTCCTGGCTGTTCCGACCCAATCCCATTAAGCAGCCTCATCTGACCTCACACATGCACTGAATACATGTAACACAAGACTTGCAAACCATCCTGCCTCTAAAGTACCCACCTTGTCCTAGCATTCGAGCCTGGAGTTCCTGGCCAACATCTTTTGTTCGTGTTTTCTCAAATGTCTGACTCTGGACAGACTGGGGCTTGGATTCCCGGGACTATTCAGTGTGGAGACTTTTGCATTTTGATAGCGTTCTAGTTCCTTATCATGAAATAACAGATGAGGATGCAGGAATTCAGAGTGTAAGTTAGAGTAATAGGAGAGTGTTTCAGCTATGTAATAAGGAGTAACTAACCACTCCAAAACTTAGTGACTTACAATCACTACATTTATTTTGCTCACTAATCTGCAGTTTGGGAGACCTGGAAGGGAGAGAACAGTTAATTTCTAGCTCACTTGGCACTATCCACTTGAAGATATTAATATAGTCTACACAGGATACCACCTGGAGCTCAGAGGAAGGTGGGGATGAGCAGAGGATGGAACTGGGAGCGGGGATAAATGTATAACGATGTTCCTTAAAGTCATCAGTATAGAATAGTGTAAGTAAAGGAGCAAGGGAAACTCTCCACTGAATAACAGGTAAGTAAGTGTGAGAGCATCTTGTGAAATCATCTAGAAAAACTTATGATGGGTAAGAACTTGTTAATGGCTATTTGGACAGCCAGCAATACAGGGGAAATTCCTTGCTGGAGTCCACTAGGAGATGGGGTGTCTCTATAACATGAATTTGAGAGAGTTTGTACTTAGTTCTTGAGAGGGTTTTCTTTCTACATATAGTCTATTGACTCTTTAGTCTTATTTAAGAGAATGATACATCTAAAAACACCTATAACACCTATATGCTATGGAATACCATGCAATCATTTGATTTTGTGTTTTAAATATTGTTTTTCTAAGAGGAACCATTTAGAATTGTCTAGCTCTAATCAATTTTGTTGACAGAAGCTTTACAATGTATGGAAAACACTTTTTAAACTCTATACTTTCATAAAGCACATACTTATGTACACATGTATATACATATATACATTTATAGCTTACCTACTTATTGTAGACAATAATTTGTATATACTAAACTTTTTATCCAAAAGTTTTTCTCCTCAAATTGTGTATGTGTGTACGCATGCACACACACACACACACACACACACACACATCTTCTGGGTCATACGATCTTAGTCTCAGTTTGAGGTCTCCACTACCTGCTTTTCCTGGAGTAGCATTGCAGTAATGTGCCTTGGGTTGGAAGACTGTGGGGAGATATTTATTCCAGAATGTGCACCCTGGCATCTCCTGACAGACATTTTGTATAATGTGACCACACCCCCAATCTTGCCAGTTGATTGGACCATATGACCCAAGCTGTGCCAATCGGAAACTTGTCTTTAACTATTAAAATTTAGGGCCGACTGAGAAGTTATGTCTCTTTGTGTGGATAATACCGATAATATAAAACTCAGGAAATGTCGGTCACTTTTTTAAATTATGTGATTGTCAGTGGAGAAATCTGTTCTGCCGGGAAGGAGGGAAATAAGAAAGAGAGAGATAAAGACTGTCAGGTCTCACTTCCAGTACTGCATTCATGCCATTGGGTTTCCAAAGACATTCCTCTCTCCTCATAAGAAATGTCCCCACCTATGCTGATTGATAAAGTGTAAGATATTTTTATTTGCTGTAAACAAGCCCTAATATATAGGGTATTACCACCTGAAAAAGCAAACAGGGAGGCATTCCTTCCTGGCATGAGCCTTGCTTCTGTTCACTCAGAATATCTGCCCCTTAGAACCTAGAGCTTAGCTGCAAGTGCATTTTCTTTTCTTCCCTCTCAAAGAGCTCTTTCATCTCACACAGAAAGTAAGACTTGCTTGCCCGCTCTTTGGCTGTTTCCCTTTGGAACCAAATGAAACAAAGGCAGTTTTTAGTCTTGTTCTATAACTGCCCTTCAAGATGATAAAAATTGTGATTTTCTTTGTTTATTGACTTGAATCTTCTTGCAATTTGTTCATTTGACAGCATCTCATGCTGCAGATGAGGGAAAGGACAGTGCCAGGGTAGTTTCTAGAACTGTGTGTGAGATCTGCCAGGAGTTCTAATCGCCTAACCCTAGCCTTCCACTTGGCAGAGGTGGAAGCTTCCGTGAGCCTCCAGGACAGCCACAGCAGGTGCACATGGATGAGCAGGCTGCCTTTCAAAGCTGTGCTTTGCCACCGAGACCAGTCTCCCAGGTAGCAGTTATAGACTCGCTAGGGAACCGATGTGGCTACATTGACATTGACCTCAGCAGAATAGTGTGTCGTGGATGAAGTGCCTTCAGGCTCTTGTCTGGGGAAATTCAAATAGATACAGACATGAATACTCCTCAGACCATACTTTTCTGGGAAAGTTGGCCAGAAGGATAAAAATGAATCCTGGGCCACATGGCATCTGTTAGACCTGCATTTTTGTGGTTTACTTTAAGCAGGAAAAGAGATGGTGTCATGAGGAAAATAAAATCCTATATAACAAAGAGCCAATATGCTAATTAGACTGAACAGCTGGATGACCTTGCATGAATTTTGTGCATCAGGCTTCTACTGAATAAAATAAAAATAGTAGAGTAGCAATCATTGGCCATTTAGCATGTGCCTCGCATGGTGTTAATAGCCTATCCCACATTAAGAGGAAAAGTGCTGTTATTATCCCCATATTATTGATGAGCAAACTGCAGGTCAGAGAAGTTAAGTCACATGACCCCAAGTTTCGGAGCTGGGCTGGAGGAAGTGGTCTGGCTCCAGCACTCAGGCGTTGAGAGCTCAGTGTGAACCATTCCCTCCTCCGTCCTTCAGAGGCCTCTGCTATGTTTCCATGAGGTTCCAGGGTCCGCAAGGCTGTCACAGTGGGCAGGGCCAAGTGTAATCTGAGCAGCAGAGAGGAGGCCTGGCATCAAGGCCTGGAGAATCATGCTGGAAGCTAAGACAAGCACAGGAATAGCAGGTAGCCAGACTTGGTCAGTGTCAGGAGGGACACAGAGAGTGTAGTTCATGGCCAGTTAAGATCATGGTGAGCAAGCGTGTCTCAGGCCCCCTGACTGAATGCAGGAGCCAGACATGGATGCCAGGGAAGGTGATCAGGCACCCGGGCTCTCTCAGAGGACAGAGGAAGCGGGCATACTCCTAAAGCCTCACTCTACTCCCCTGTGGAGGGAGCACTTGCCTGGAAGGCAGAGCCCATGGCAGAGTCCTGGCTCTGTCACTCTGCCCCTATGCAGGTCACAAGACTTTCTGAACCCTCTGCCATGGCGAAGGGGAATTTTGTTTCTACTGGATGAGTTGTAGAACTGGTATTTGAGCTGAGAAATTGAAATCTTGAGAGAATCTTTCTACCATAATTCCAAGCATGAGCCCATCACAGATGAGTTAGCATCTGCCAACAGGTGTGTAACTGTGAAATGCTATGTACATGTACGCGTCTGCTTTGGAGGAATGTGCAGTGGGGAGTGTTCACTTTGGGGCACTCTCCCACATTCTCTGCACCCTAAAGGCTGCTCCTCTCTGACAGTGGCATGGGATGAATATGCTGAGGACCTTGCTCCTGTCACCTGTCACTTAGCTCCCTGGGCTCTTGGAGCAGATAGTTCTGTTTTTCCCTGATCTCTTCTCTCCTCTCTCACCTCAATCCCCCTGAGCCCTGCCCCATCAGCTAGTTTCTCTCAGTCAAGGCTCCCTAGAAGTTTTGAAATTTCTCAAAGTATTTGGGGGGCTAACTTCATACCTTTTACAACTTTCCTGGATCTCTGCACATTTCTGGTAGTTTCTGATATTTCTCAATATGTTTCCATGACTTTTTACTCCCTAATGCAATAGCTAGTTTTCTTTTCCATGAATAGGACCTGGAGAGACGCAGATTTCTCAGAAGTTAGGACTCCCTTGATTCAACAAACAACTATCCCATAACCAGAAGAGTTGCATGTGAAAAGAAAATGAGGGAAATGACCAGTTTAACATTTTGGGGGGAATATTGACAATGTAAGTAATACAGCAGCATCTCTCAGGTGCTGAAAGCCGGAGAAGGGGGGCTCTTGCTTGACCTGGCCAACTGTGTAGAGTACCGATTGAGTACAAAAGTTAGTCAATTTATTTTTGAAATTACTTTGCATAGCAGCTGGTGAAGCTCTGCCTAACCTGTCCACCCATGGGAGCCCTTGAAAACGAATCTCTAGGGAAGGAGTGAGGGATGAGCTCTGCCCTTGTGGTGCTTACCTCCCACTTGGGAGAGGTCTCTCCCTCTGACTGATGATGCCACCTACCACCCTTTGCTTCCGGGTTGCACTGCTGTGCCTTCAGAGCTCTGACTCAGGGGACTGGGGGACCCTGTGGTGGAGATGAGATGCTCTGGCATTTTCACAGGACTTTCTTAAATTCTAAAGGTGACCAAAAGCAGAGAATGGACAAAGTGCTCCAACCCTTTGGATCACCTTATAAAACTTCCTTGACCGTATCTCACCTTGTTTCTATTCTAGATGCACAGGACCTAAATGATCTCACTGTCTCCTGAGATGGAAACACTGATGGCCAAGAATCACCTGAACTTCCTGTGTCCCTTCCTTCTCGGTTCCAGCCCTACTTGCATACACAGAGCCTCAGCTAACAATGAGCCTTTTCCCAGTTCTCCAACTTTCCTCATGGTCAAGAGAACCTTCCAACACAAGGCCCACTTCATGCTTAGAGCCTGCCCACTCCAATCTCACTTCTGGTTGTCAAGACCTTTAGCAAGATATGGATTCTCTGATTGAGCTCTTGTTATAGGTATATCTTGTCCCTTAGAGCAACTCTAAGATATAGTTATCATTATTGTGCCCACTTTACAAATCAATACACAAAGAAATAGGTTAAATGATGTCCCCAGAGTCACACAGCTCCCAAAGCGGAGGGTTGGGATTTGAAGCCAGACGAATGGCCCCGCTAAGCCACAGTTCTCTGCTGGCTTCAGCAGTCTCATGTTTCTAATGCACATCTTATATTTCATGGAAACAAACAGTCTGTCATAACGGACTCCAAACCGGCACGCATCTGTTATGAGCCAGCCCGCTTTTATTTATTAAGATCTCTGGGTAAACCTGGTTAGGCTCACTATTTATTATTGTTTTTCTTGCTCTGAAATGGAACTGGCTGGTAACTTGAAAAATGGATGGAGAATTGTATCATTGCGCTCTGTTAAACCCCCCTATCAGGCTGAAATGCGACTGTGCACTGTCAGCTGTTCTAGGCATTTATCCTGGAACTGTAGTGCAGGCCATTGAGCTTGGGGGGATTCTCAATTCTCTGCAATTTTATAAGCTGTAGAGGCCCCACTGAGCACAGAAGGCTAAGAAGTAAGTGAATGAGTATTGTTAGTAGAACACTCTGTGCTTAGAGATTCCCTGTAGAGAAAAGCAAAGGGAGGAGAATGTTAAACTTAATTCAGACCAACCAGGATCTTGTGACCCCTCCTGTTTCACTTTACAATCTCTGGCAGTGCCCCTGCTCTTCTAGAGCAGCTACCAGCTGTGTGCCAACTCCCACCACCCCCCCTCCTTGGGAGCGTCTGGTTCTCCAAAACCGCCTGGGGAGGCCTGGGCCCTTGCACATCACATCACCCAGGTCCCTCAAGACCACTGCCTGGCTGCTTCCTCAGGTCTACACAGCTGCCTGTGCCCTGCTGGCCTCTCACTCCACATTGTTACCTGCAGCGCCTCCAGACTTGCCCTTTAACTGATTCTTTTCCTTACACCCTGTGGCTGGACTTTCTAGCATCAATTTGTGACAGGCTCACTGCAGGCAGGATCCTGGCCCTTTGCTTCCCATCCCTCAGCTCCCTACTATCAAGCTAGTCTCCTATCAATCTCTCTCTCCACACTTGGTGTTTGTGAACGTGGATCGCCAACCTTGGTAGGAAGCACAGGCAACTCTGCATCAACCTGCCTATCAGGACCTTGACGGTGACATTCCTAGAGACAAGGTGTGGTCATCCTAAAGACAAGGGTTCTTACCTTTGCTGCCTTCTCCAAGCCAATCAATCCAATTGTGTGTGTGTGTGTGTGTGTGTGTGTGTGTGTGTGTCTGTGTGTGTAGAGGTAGGAAAGACAAGAGAGGGTGGACCCTTGACAAACTTTTCATTAACATCACTGATCCAACAAGTAATTGGAAGCCAGGGCCCTGAGAAAAAGCAGCAAATATAGACCAAATGCACCTGAAAGGATTATTTTCAGTACATGAATGTGTGTGTGTGTGTGTGTGTGTGTGTGTGTGTGTGTCTGTGTGTGTAGAGGTAGGAAAGACAAGAGAGGGTGGACCCTTGACAAACTTTTCATTAACATCACTGATCCAACAAGTAATTGGAAGCCAGGGCCCTGGCATGAGGCTGTGAATGGCACTGGCGTCAGTTTTCACCCTTCATCATTCCAGAGAAGCTCCTTGGGGAGCTCTGTGGGCCCCTCCCCTGAAGTGCAGAGGAAGCTGGGAAGGGCAGGGAAAGGAGGGCGTGCTGGAGTCCTGACTGAGGGCAGGGAAGGTCTGTACAGGAAGTACTTGTGGGACAGAAGGTAACCTATCAGATGCAACTGCTGCTGACACAAAAGATGACACGAGATTAGAAAATCCCCAGAGTCCAGGGAGTTGTCAGGTCCCCAGGGGACAGTGGGTGGAAATGATCTTTAGAGCTTGGCAGCGTTTCATTGCATGTCAGGCTGGGCATATCAGATTCTGCCTGGGCAAGTGTTTGAGCTCCGTAAGGGGCAGTGGATGTGGTGACTGTGGTTCGCATCCTTGGTTCCTGACTTTAGAGATGCTCTCCAGACCTAATAGACTTCCCTCGGTGCAGCATAAATGTCATCATGATAAAGCTGTGGACATGTCCAGGAAAAGCAAGCTGAAGCATCAAATCAGCTATAAATTTATAAATATGAAAAATTAGAAATTGCCTCTATTTAAATGTATACAAATCCTATTTCTTGTTCTGTTTTTAATAAAACTCAATGAGAAAAAGTCAAATGGCTGACCATGGACAATTGTAAACTTACACTTATTCACAATGGCTCTCTGCCATGCACTTCGACATCACCCTGACCTGCTTTCTCCCTCCCCCAACACTCACAGGCACACATAGCAGTTCCTTCCCCACCTCGCGACCGCACTGGCCTTCTTTCCACTCCTTCCCTGTGCTCTGCCTTCCCTTCCCAGAGACCTTGCACTTACTTCCCATTTGCCTGAAATGACCTTTCCTCTCAAGCTTCACTGACCTTTCGCCTCTCTCACTTCTTCAGGACACACCCACCTACTAAGTTCTTTCCCGTTTGTAGTTCCAACCAGAGACACAGCCATGGTGATGGCAGAATTTCAAAACCAGTGCTCATATGTGCATACCAAGAGCTACATTGTTTTCTTGTGCTGAAGATTTCAGTGCAGCTGAACGAAGGTTGGGTTTAGAATGTGATGAAAGTTGTCTTGGTCCATTTACATGCAGAACATTCTCTTTTTGATATAAATTATTCAAGTTAAAATTCCCAGATTCCTTATTAGATCTCTGTCTCCTCTTTTAAATGCATCCTCCCTCTCCAACCTTTCCTCATAAGGTGTTTGGGGTAAGGTAAGGTTTACACATCCCCAGACACAGGTAAACCAAAGAGGTAACTTGTTCCTTGCTGCACTCAAGGTCATCACTGACCCTTCTCCAGCCTGACCACCAGGCCTTCTGTGCTAGTGTGTGCTCAGATGAATCTGAGATAACCCAGGAGGATGACTTTTATGCTACACCCACTGCTGATGAAACCGACATCACTATTGTCTTCAGCCATGATGCCCCCTATACTTGTGGCCTCTTTGTTCCGCCCCAGGTCTCTCCTGGTCCACTGGGCATTGGTGCTAAAGTGGTGCTACAGCACTGGGCATTGGAGCCAATTTGGGGATGAAGCTATCATTTGAGGAGTTCTACAGCCAGACTTAGGCAGGAAATCTGCATTCTGACTTGGAAAAAACAAAAAACAAAAAACACCGAGCCTGGTCCTTGGGCATTTCAGTTGGTAACAGCATATTCTAATGCCAGTGATAAGTGCAGGTTCACAAGCATATCTGTAGACTAGCCAGATTCATGGCCTAGCACTAACAATGGTCTCCAGAGTGGCTGACAATAGCAGCATGTTGGTATATTTCTGGACGCCTATTTATCTAGTGACTGTGGCCTAATTCACCAGGATCCAGAGGGCATTTTTGAGTGCTGACTTAAGCAGCACTATGAAAGCAATGAGGACTGACCATTTAAGGTCTGGAGCTAATTATAGAAATATGGATCTGAGGACAAAGAAAGAAATTCTCACCACAGCACAGTCATTTAAGTCTAACATTTACAATACATTACTTCAGAAAACACTAACCTGGATTCAATGCCAAGACCATGTCACTTTCATGAAATAAAAATAAATCTGGCCCTAGCTGGCTTGGCTCAATGGATAAAGTGTCAGCCTGTGGACTGAAGGGTCCCAGGTTCGATTCCAGCCAAGAGCACAGGTCTGGGTTGCGGGCTCGATCCCCAGTAGGGGGTGTGCAGGAGGCAGCCAAATAATGACTCTCTCTCATCATTGATGTTTCTATCTCTCTCTCCTTCTCCCTTCCTATCTGAAATCAATAAAGAAATATATATTTAAAAAAATAAATATAAATCTGTACTTAGGTAAAGATAGGCTTTATTCCAAAGGTTTATTGCAAGAAGGAAAGGGACTATTGCAATAGGAGGAGAGGGGCTACCAAAACAAGGAGAAGGCTCCACCATGTGACCTATAGGCATCTCCAAGCTTAGCCAGACAGGACTTTTTCTTATACAGGGAGAAGGAAAGGACAGAGAAAACAGCATGTGGGGAGAGAAATGAATGATTGCCAGCAGCAGAGTCATGATCCTTGGAGGGGCCAATGAAAAAGGGTTGTATTCTGGCTCAGGTTGAGGGTAGGTCAAAATTCAGGGAAGGAGAGAAGTTTACCAAGTTTGTTCAAGTCCTGGCAGCAGGCATTTTTGTCCATAGAGGTACCAACAGCTCAGTTAATCATTTATAGGATAAGAATGGGAATTTGGAGGGTCCTGTCTGGCCTCATTATAGGTAAACAAGGAGGCCACATATGAGTCTTTTTTAAGTAGAGAGGAAGGTGTTCCTCGCAAGAAACCATTTCCTGGAACATAAAAGATTGGGGAGATTTCTTAACCGGTGCCATTTTCCAGGAGTGAAGGGCTCAGATAAAATTCAACACCATCAATTACTTTGTATGTGAGGTTGAGCCTTGGTGTCCTCATAGGAAAGTTGGAGTAAAAGTGGACCCTATGTCAGGGTGAGGACCAAAAATGGAAATTTATATAAAAGAAGTTAGCATGGTACCAGCCACATTTTGAAAGTTCAATAATAGTCATCATTATTATTGTTATTACTGCATCCTTGCTTTTGCTTTTATTAGAGAAATTTTTATTTTCTACTCTAAAATTAAATGTAAGTGATCAGAGTCTATAAAAAAGCATTTAGCAAAAAAAGGGGGTGGGTAGGTAAGGGATTAAGCTTAATATGACCCCTGGAAGCATTTGAGCAAAAGAGGACAGACTAGCTAGATCTTGCTAAACTGACTTTCAAGTATGTTTTAGTGCAATTTAATCCCAGGAACCCATGCAAAGTGCTGTTTGCAACCTAAATAAGCCCAGGCCTCTGGAGTGTGGAGGCTGGGGAGGTCGACTGAGGATTTTTCCTCTGAGTCCTCATGCTCACCCTCCTGCTGATGTGGCCATGGTGTTCCTGCTATGAACTTTCAGACTCTTCCCCATCTTCCTCTCTTACACTCGGGATGGAGCTTCTAACATCTTCTCACTGGTTTAGAAAGAATTTCTTAAAGAGTTTATTCAGGAGCCTTAAATATTTCATGGGCTCATCTGCCTGTGTAATTAAACTATACGCAGGAAAAGGCTTTCTGGTGAGGTGCACACGTTGCAAATAGTTACATAAATATTTACAGCTGGGCTTCTCGGCATCTCAGGACAAGTACCAGTCTTCACTTGGGAAGACAGGCCCAAAGTGAAGAAGCTGTGGAAATGTGTGTGTAAGCAGATTTCCACGTATAAATAGGGTGGCTAATTTTTATTTATAGAGCTAATCAAACAATAAAAAAGAAACATTTGCCCTTTGCCTTAATTGTTTGCAAGGTAACTTACAATATAATCTCATGGGGCTTTAGAGTAAAAGGCAGAAATGAGAATCTTGATTTTACCACTTACTGACTGAGGGAAACCTTGCAAGTCATTTAACTTCTCTTTGTCTTCCTTTTCTCATTCTAAAATAGTATGGCAATTCCTCAAAAAAAAATTTAAACATAAAATTACCATATGAGGCTGTCCACCAGCCCCACACACCCTCGATGAGTCAGAGAAGTCCCTAGCAGCCACATGAGCAGCCTGCCCAATCCAAGGAACAGCAGCTGTATGAGTAGCCCATCCCCATCCGAGGAGCAGCAGTTCTGCGAGCGACCCGGCCCCATTCGAGGAGCAGCAGCAGCACACCCCGGTCCTGGGAACAGCAACCACAAGACCAGACCACCCACATCCAAGGAGTGGCAGCTCTATGCAGCATGCACCGGTCCGAGGAGCAGAGCCACAACAGCCTGCACCTGTCTGATGAGCAGCAGCCGGTCCTAGGAGCAGTAGCCCCACGAGCAGCCCACCACATCAGAGGAACAACAACTGTGTGCAGCCAGCCCCCATCCAAGGATCAGCAGCCAAATGAGCAGTCCGCCCCAGTTCAAGGAGTAGCAGCTGTGTGTGTAGCCTGCCCCATCCAAGGAGCAACAGCCTCGTGATCAGCACATCCTCTGTCTGAGTAACAGCAGCTGTGTGTGAAGCCTCTCCGCACCAGCCAGAGGAGCCACCACAACGGTGAACAGCACCCACCACAGGAGCTCCCTCCAACTGAGGAGGAGCTGCTACAACAACTGCCAGAGGAGCAACCACAGCCTGAGGGGCCACTGCCACCCAAGGAGCAGCCCCTGAACAACTCAACATCTAGATCTGTTAGTGAGATCAAACATGCGTAGACCAAAAAAACCCCAAAGGAAACA
>NW_006298960.1:652517-660315 GCF_000327345.1 Myotis davidii | reverse complement strand
TAGGAATATATCCCAAGAAACCAGAAACACCAATCAGAAAGGATATATGCACCCCTATGTTCATAGCAGCACAATTCTCCATAGCTAAGATCTGGAAACAGCCTAAGTACCCATCAGTAGATGAATGGATTAGAAAACTGTGGTACATCTACACGATGGAATACTATGCTGCTCTAAAAAGGAAGGAACTCTTACCATTTGCAACAGCATGGATGGAACTGGAGAGCATTATGCTAAGTGAAATAAGCCAGTAAATGGAGGAAAAATACCACATGATCTCACTCATTTATGGATAATAAAGACCATTACAAACTTATGAACAAAAATAGATACAGAGGCAGAGCTGCCTCAAACACACTGTCAAACTACAGCGGGAAGGTTTGGGAAGGCTGGGGGGCTGGGGGTAAGAGATCAACGGAAGAACTTGTATGCATGCATATAAGCATAACCAATGGACTTAAGACACTGGGGGTTAGGGGAGTCCAGAGGATTGTCAAGGGTGGGGGGAAAAAAGGAGACATATTTAATACTCTTTGTAATACTTCAAGCAATAAAAAAATTAAAAATAGCCATTAAATAAGTGTTTCTTCATTATCTTGAGAGCTTTGAGGGGACAGTTATTCTCTTGGCCTAGTACCTCCAGGCTTGTTGGCACTTGATAGGTGACAGATTGATATGTCATTTGTTATTTATTTCAGGTACAGAAACATTGAGTGGTTCTTAACCTCCCACCTTATGCAGTGGGAAGATTCTAACCCTAGAGTACTTGCCTGTGTCCAACTTTTGACATTTACTATATGTATGATTTCAGTGAAGCTGCTTGACACCACCCCCCTCCCCTGACATCTATGCTCTTGTTTGTAAAATGAGACTTACATGGTAGTGGTTCTGCATAACAAATAATTTGTTACATAGAAAATCACTAGTGCCGGAAGCAGGTCCATCCTTGCTGCTTGACACAGTCTCTGCAGGGAAGAAACATCTGCACAGCATATGTTTTAAGGGACCTGGTGTATATGACATACTGTTCTTAATATGTTTGCTCCCCCTCTTAGCACTATGTGTTTTAAACAAGACCACCTCCCCAAGAAAGGTTTCCCTAGGTGAGGATTTTTTCCCTGGAGTTACGGATTAACAGAACTAAGGAAGAGAATAAATCAGTGAAACCCGCTAGTGTTACAGAAATACCACGTACTACTTATGAAGTACTTGGACTAAGACTGTTGGCAGTAAATTTGGGACTTGTTGGGCCCACATCCCCAGGAGTCTGCCCACCAGGGAAAGCACCAAAGCCTATACCCCCGGAGACCCACCACACAGGGCAGTTAAACCCAACAGAACTAGATTAACAAATGCCCTAAATTTTGGAATAGAATGGATGGGATTAAAATCAACTGGTATAAATACAGATGTAACAGCACAATAAAGACATAACCTGGTGGGAGAACCTGGCTATGCTGATCAACTGAACGCTGTCTCTGTGTCATTCCTTCTTTGCCGACTCCATCCACACCTTTGGGAACCCCTGGACCTGCTGGGGTTAGACCCCAACAGCCTGGCACTTAATAGCTATTACTTGAAAAAGAGTTGTCTTGTAGGCGGCTTTGTGGGAGCTTGGCATGGCGGTACCCACGGCTGCCATGGGGCCGGGCTCCATGGCCCACTGGTGCTCCGTGAGCAGCAGCCCAACGCGCTACATGCTGGGCATGCAGGAGCTGTTCTGGAGCCACAGCAAGATGCAGGAGTTCCCAGCGCACCGTGCGAAGGTGCACTCAGTGGCCTGGAGCTGCGACGGGCGGCGTCTGGCCTCTGGGTCCTTTGACAAGACGGCTAGCGTCTTCTTGCTGGAGAAGGACCGGTTGGTCAAGGAAAACAATTACTGCGGACATGGCTACAGCGTGGACCAGCTGTGTTGGCATCCAAGTAACCCTGCCCTCTTCGTCACAGCGGCTGAAGACAAAACCATTCGCATCTGGGATGTGAGGACTACCAAATGCATCGCTACTGTGAACACTAAAGGGGAGAACATTAATATCTGTTCGAGTCCTGATGGGCAGACTATAGCCGTAGGCAACAAGGATGATGTGGTGACCTTTATTGATGCCAAGACACACAGTTCGAAAGTGGAGAAGCAGTTCAAGGTTGAGGTCAATGAAATCTCTTGGAACAATGACAATGACATGTTCTTCCTGACAGATGGCAATGGTTGCATCAACATCCTCAGCTACCCAGAGCTGAAGCCTGTGCAGTCCATCAAGGCGCACCCTTCTAACTGCATCTGCATCAAGTTTGACCCCACGGGGAAGTACTTTGCCGCAGGAAGTGCAGATGCTTTGGTCAGCCTCTGGGATGTGGATGAGTTAGTGTGTGTTCGGTGCTTTTCCAGGCTGCGTTGGCCTGTGAGGACCCTCAGTTTCAGCCACGATGGGAAAATGCTGGCTTCAGCATCAAAAGATCACTTTGTTGACATTGCTGAAGTAGAGACAGGAGACAAGCTATGGCAGGTGAAGTGCGAGTCCCCGACCTTCACTGTGGCTTGGCACCCAAAAAGACCTCTGCTGGCATTTGCCTGTGACGACAAAGATGGCAAATGTGACAGTAGTCAGGAAGCAGGAACTGTGAAGCTGTTTGGGCTTCCCAGTGATTCCTGATTGGGGGGACCTGGTGTAGGGAGACAGTGAACTAAAATTAGTTTGGTCTGTCTCTCCGAGTTGGTGTGCAACTACAGTATTTGTACATTGTTATAAATTATAAAAGTCTTTTTTTCAGGCTGCCCCCCCAAAAACAAACAAAAAACAAGTACAAATGGGTGGAAAACGGGGTCACACCTGGCTGGGTTTAATCATAATACATTGTTTTTCTAAGAAAAAAAATTACCATATGAACCAGGAATTCTACTTCTGGATATATACACAAAAGAGTTAAAAGCAGGAACTCAACCAAATACTTGTACATTGTGTTTATAGCAGCATTATTCACAATAGGTAAAGTGTGAGCACAACTAAGATGTTCGGCAACAAATGAGTGAACAAATAAAACAGAAAATGCAATGTAATTCAGCCTTAACTAAGGAAGGATAATTGCTACCACATGGATGAACCTTAAAGACATGCTAAGTGAAATAAGCCACATACAAATGTTCTAATATTGTATGATTCCACTTACACGAGATACTGGAGTAGTCAAATTTTCAGAGACAGATGTGGACGATGACTGCCAGAGGCTGACAGGGAGAGAAAATTTACTTTGGAAAGATAAAAAAATTCTGGATGTAGAGAGTGGTGATGGTTGAACATCAATGTGAATGTTTTTAATGTGACCAATGTACATTTAAAAGTAGTTAAAATGGTAAATTTTATACTTTGTATCTTTTACCACAATAACACAATGAGAGCAGTCATGATAATTTCCTTAAAAAGCCATTTCAAGTGCTAGGTGAATCACATATGAAACAGGTTCTCTAATAACAGCAAAAGTAACCCAGCAATAGATAGAAAACCTGAACAGAGCGACAGAGAAAGTAAAGAAAATTGTTAGAGATTACCCACAGCAATGAAGGTCATCAGTGGGAGAGGAATTTTCTATGTTATTCTTTGAAGATTGCACACTGTATCATCTATTCCTGGCATGGAGCAGGAGAAAAGTTACTGATAACTCTACGAAGTAATGAACACTTCAGAGCCTAAAACTGATAAAGTTTCTACAAAACCAGAAAGAAACTGACCTCAGACATAAATGTGAAAATGTAAACAAAGTACTGTAAGCTAAGGAGAACATGAGGATAGTAATAAATCAAATTGGGAATTCAAGCATGTTGTGATATTAAAAAATTCATGAATATCACAAAATAAATATCAGTAATTTAAAGAAAATAAATTATATCAATTTTATATATAAAAGAAAGTCAGTTAGTCCCAAACTCATGTCAATTAATAAATTTTTTTTTAAAGCATAGGATTCCTCTTTTCCAAGTTATTTTCTTTTTTCAAAATGGAAATGTCTTTATTTTCTAAAGATAACAAACTAAACATCGTTTGTAAAACTGCTGACACAGATGTGCAACTGGAGTGGGTCCACAGCCACCCCGTCTTCCAGTTGGTGCCTGAGTTTCTACAGGTGGAGATACCTATTCAGCTCCTGTGCCAAGTGTTTAAGCACCAGGCGCAGATTACCTAGGACCTAGGAAGAGGCAAAAGCACATGCAACAGACTGTGGAACTAAGAGAAGCCCAGAGGGATAAGCAGGTGCTGACAGTACGAAGGTGGCCCTTTTGCTGATGATACTGTTCTGCCACTGCCAGAAGCTAAATGAACAAAGGCAAGTGCTTTCTTGGTCTGTTGATGATCTTGCCAGAAGGATAAATAGAGGCAATTGTCAAAGACCAACTCCAAGCTACCCAAGCTGCTAGTAAACTTCTTTCTAAAGAATATATCCCCATCACTCTCTCCATTAAAAGTATAAATTAAACTGATTTGATTGCAAAATGTGTGTGTGTGTGTGTGTGTGTGTGTGCCTTTGGGACAGGATCATCTGTTTACATTTGCTTAGGCATTTACCAAGGCTATTTCTGGATCACTGGATCAAAACAAGACTGTAGGGAGCTCTGCCAGCCTTCTTGTTCTGTAGGCGTCTCCTGGAGCTCAGGTCAATGAATAAACCAGTTAGACTCTAGGAAACTGTAGATAATGCAAAAATCCTGATATGATTATCAAGTTTGTGTCAATCGATCCCTTCTCGGATTTCCTTTATTTCCTCATATGTCAATTGGAGAATGTGATTATGATCTTGCCTAGACATTTTTAAATGTTTGTTGTTACATAATTATTACTGATCTCTCATTAGAAACTGTTAAGCAGTTTCCTCTTTTCAATTTTCCTGTATCTAATAATTATTTTATTTTTCCTCCTTTTTTCTTTATTTTTTTCAAATGCACACCCAGCATTCCTATATTAATAATGGTCTAAACAAACAAATTAAAATAGATCTGAAAATAAACAATCGTGTCAGTTAGTAAGCTCCTGGGATGTAGGAAATGTTTAAGTCACAGGAAACATTGCCACTGAGACCAATGAACAAATTCAGGTTGTATTAGATGCAAGGGAATCGAGAGCATTTCACAGCCAATTAACAAAAAACTAATATCCAGCAAGAAGCTGTGTGGTTGTCTGAAAGTACAGCTGGCTGTCAAGATCAGATCCAGCAGGTTGTCAATTATGACCCCATCCCCTGATAATGTTCAAGAGAAAATTGTAAGAATAATATTAATTTCAAATGCAAAGAACATTTGAACGACAATATATATTTTCTCCATAGAGGCACAATTATACACTACTGATAAACCTTATCTCTAAGAAAGATATCAAAATTGCTCCTATTGTTAAGGACACCATTTGAAAACTCTTTCAAGTGGATGAGAAAATAGCTAAAATTGAGAAAACTAGGTGCTGTGATTAAACAGAGTGGAAGACTAGACAAAATGGAAGGTCTTTAATCCATGAAAACAAAGCTGTACTGAGAACCTTGAAAGGCTAATTGAAAACTTTTTTACTATATAGAGAGTAGACAATGGAACTACTCATCTACAAACTTTTAGATTTTTGTAACCAAGGCATAAGCTCTTTTTTGATATGAACTTGTTCAACTAACATTTAATTAATTTGAAAAAAGAAAAAAATGAGGAAGAAAAAAAGAAAGGTAGTTTATAGGGGAAAAAATCGACAATACAGAAATAGAAAAGTAGAAAAATAGAAAATAAAAGTATGTCACAAGTTATCTTTTCTGCATTTTAAGAGAGAAGCTTTTAGTAATGATATATGTGTGTGTTTAAATTATATTGTATATATTTACATATTTATACATTATAACTAACATATTTCCCATATGTAACTCATTAATTTTTTAAAAAATATCTACATAAAAATAGCTTCATATCATAGACGATGTTCTCTGTTATTTTTTATTTAAAAATATATCATGGACTTCTGATGGTGGAAAAATAAAATAGATCTACTTTCTCCTATTCCTCTCACTACAGACACCTAAAAACACTAGATATGCTATATAAAACAATATAAAAAGACTAAGATATAGAAGTAAGAATGCAGATTGGCTAAGAACTTCAGGACCCAATAACAACAAGGTGTTTGTTTCTATTTTTTTTTTCTAATATGGCCTGGACTTGGAGCTGGAAGCCCTAACAAAAGCCTATTCTAGGATAAGATGGTTTCATTGGAGGTTTTTACTAAAGCTTTAAAGAAGAATTAATACCAATTCTACTTCATTTTTCTAGAAAATGGAAAAAAGAGGACACTTCCCAATTTATTATATAAAGTTGGTATTATTTTGATATCAAAACCAGACTAGGATAATAAAAAAAGGAAAAAGACATGTAACTCTTATGAATGCAAGAATACTTAACAAAATGTTAGCAAATAGAATTCAGCAATATACAGAAAGACTAAGTGGGATTTATTCCAAGGATGGAAAGCTGTCTCAATATTCAAAAGGAAACACACTAATAGGCTTAAGAACAAAAATCACATGATTACATCAATCAATACAGAAAAAATCATCTGACAAAATTTAATACCCATTCATGATAAAATCTCTCAGAACAATAGAAACATGGGGTCGTAAAGAACATCTTCTAAAAACCTGGAGCTAATATTATACTAATGGTGAGAGACTAAATGTCTCTCCTTAAGATTGGAAAGCAAGGCAAGAATACCTGCTCTCAACCCTCTTATTCAACTTGTGCTTGAATTTCTAGCCAGTGCAATAGAACAGGAAACAGAAATGAAAGGCATAGGTATTGGGCAGGAAGAAATAAAACTGTTTCTATTAGCAGATGACATAATTGTCTCTATAGAAAATCCCAAGAAATCTAAAAACAAACAAACTCCTAAAAATAAATCCACTAAGGTCACAAGATACAAAATAAGCAAACAAATCAATTGTATTTCTGTATACTACAATTAACATGTGGCCATTGAAATTAAAAAGATGAAACCATTTACAATCTTTAAAAATATTATAAACTTAGGTGTAAATCTAGCAAAACATACATGTACAATCTACAAAACATTGATGAAAAAATTACCAAATTTCTAAACAAAGATAGACACATACTGTGTTCATTGATTGGAAGACTACATAGTAACAGTGTCAGATATGACGCAATACATAAGAAATTCCCAGCAGGGTTTTTTTCTTTCTAGATATACAAAAAATCATTTCAAGCCTTATATATAAAGTTCTGGGCTCTAGAATAGCTAAAATGATTTTGAAAATAACAAAATGAGGGAAGTTAGTCTACCCAATTTTAAGACATTATAGAACTACAGTATGAGGTATTGGCAAAGGCACAGACACATAGATCAACAGAAAAGAACACAGGACCCCAAAATGCACCCATACACATATGCCTGTTTTTGAAAAAAGTGCAAAAGCAATTCCATGAAGGAATAGTAGAAATTTTAACAAATGGTGCTGGACCAAATGGATAAGCATAGGTAAAAAATAACCCTCAATTTAAACCTCACACATCATATATTTAAGTAAACAACACTCAAAATGAATCATGGATTTTTATTCATAGACAGAAAGTAGAATGGTAGTTGCCAGGGGCTAGAGTAATGGGGGCAGTTAGGGATTGTTGTTTAATGGGTGCCGTTCCAATTGGGGGAGATGAAAAAGTTCTGGAGATGGACTACAACGATAGTTGCACAACAATGTGAATGTACTTAATGCCACTGAACTGCACACTTAAAAACTGTTAAAACAGTAAATATATCACCAC
>NW_006298960.1:629259-652384 GCF_000327345.1 Myotis davidii | reverse complement strand
ACTTAGAGCAGTCACATTCACAGAGAAAGAAAGAGTGGTGGTTGCCAGGGGCTGAGCAGGGATTGCTGGGGGGGAGGTCAGTGTTTAATGGGGACAGAGTTTCCGTTTGGGAAGATGAAGTTTGGGAGATGGACTACAACGATAGTTGCACAACAATGTGAATGTACTTAATGCCACTGAACTGCACACTTAAAAACTGTTAAAACAGTAAATATATCACCACAGTTTCCTTTGTAAAAAGAGAGAGAAAATGCTCTCTTTTTAGATTTTTAGGAGGTTCACCACTTCCAACATTTTAGACTCTAAAGCTGAATTTATAGCAACTGGGAGAAATCCCCCAAACTGGGGTAAATTTTTGTGGCCTGTGCTTTCTATGGCTTTCAAAAGCCTTGGGCATTCTTAGGTATATTATAGATGCTCCTTGAGCCTGTGCCTTCAGAGACCCACAATGCAATGCAATGATTTCCAACATATATTTCTAAAACCTCACAATGTCCTGGTTTTTTAATTTCTGCAACCTTGTTTAACTTTCACTGCCTAAATGGCAGGACAAACACCCCTTCCAATAAATATTTTCATGCCATAGCAAACAACAACAACAACATAAACACAAAAAAATGGGGAAAATGAAAAGCAAGAAATCCACTTAATTAACATTTACTATACCCATTGCTCCATTTATTAATTTTTATTTATTGTAGCAATATTTTTCAAGCATGCACAGTGTGCTCCTAAAAGATGTAAATCCCAGTCTCCAGCTTGCTTATATTCTAGAAGACGGATAAGCAATATTAACAAATAAGTAAACAGAACTGGCTACTACATAATCGGTGGAGCCCACAGGCAATCACAGTTGTTGGGCCCTTGTTCAAAAGTTATTAAGAATTTCATGATAATGCTAGCACAGCAGGAAACCAAGCTTGGGGCCATGAAACTGGCCCTCAGCAAACCGATATGTAACGGAGTGTGTGTAGTAAGTGTAAAAAAGGAAAAGAGAAAATATAAAAGAATTATACGAAGTAAGAGGTTTGCAATTTTCAGGGAAGGTGAAGAGGTAAGACCTCTCTGAGCAAATGACTTGTAACTAGTGACTTAAAGGAACGGAGGGATGGAGCCCCAGTGCCATCCCAGGAAAACCATTCTTTTTTTCTTTTCTTTTTAAATATATTTTATTGATTTTTTTACAGAGAGGAAGGGAGATGGATAGAGAGTTAGAAACATCAATGAGAGAGAAACATCGATCAGCTGCCTCCTGCACATCCCCACTGGGGATGTGCCAGCAACCAAGGTACATGCCCTTGACTGGAATCGAACCCGGGACCCTTCAGTCCACAGGTCGACGCTCCATCCACTGAGCCAAACCAGTCAGGGCAGGAAAACCATTCTTGGCAGAGGGCACAAAAGCCCCAAATAGGAGCATGCATATGCCTAGCCTACTGAGGAGACAATGACTGGAATAGACAATATAATAGACCAGAGATTTATAGGGGTGGAAGAAAGAGATATGGTAAATATCATTTAAGGCCTTTTAGGTCAGATTCAGTACTTTGGCTTTTACTATTGGTGACATCACTTAAAATTCTATGCATGCAGGGTATGTTTTCATCTTTGCTTATCACAGTAAAATCTAATATGCTTACCATCATAAGTTACTAATTTATCTTCTCCCTTGACCTTGAAAGAAGTGGAGAAGAGAAGTATATTGAGCTCCTCTTAGAAGCCTGAAATCCAGCAATAAAATGAATTCATCAAAGTCTCTCAAATACCATCATTTGGACTATACCATACCTACCATTTGGGTGAATCAGCAACATACCGCCTGTCTTTCAGGACCACAGTTTGACTCACTCCCTTCTCACCCTCAACCAGTATATTCATTTAGGCCTCAGCATGCTTAATGATAAATACACAGGTTACACTGGTTCTACACTCATACTATTTAAATAATGTCTTTTCTGAACATTTCTTGGAAAATGTTTTTAATAAATATTTTTTAGCATAATAGAGAGAGCTATTTGTAGAATTTTCTCAACAGGTAAAACTGTGCAACTTCTGATCATATGTTAAATAGCCATAGTAACCATTTTTATATATACATTCAGAAATACTTATTAAATAAATGTTTCTACCAATTGCAAGCCATTGTGGTTAGGTTGACACCTGGAAGGGCAGCAATGAAAGAATTAGGAAAGATTGCTAAGAGTAAATATGCATCATTAAAGACCAAGGCTAAAATTATCCACACCTTCGTATTCTCAATTACTTTGTACAGATGTCTAAGTTGGACAGTGAAGAAAGCTAATAGAAAAAAAATTGATTCATATGAAATGTGGTGTTGGAGGAGAGCTGTACAGATACCCTAGTCAGCCAGAAAGACAAACAAGTCAGTCCTAGAGCAAATTAAGCCTGAGACATTACTGGAGGCAAAAAATAACAAATTGAAGATATCGTACTTCAAATATATCATGAGAAGGCAGGGTTCTTTGGAAAAGACAATAATGCTGAGAAAAATCGTCTCCAGGACAAGAGGAAGGCCAAATATGAGATGGATTGACTTAATAAAAAGAGCCATAGGCATGAGTCATTAGGACCTGAGAAGGGCTATTGAGGACAGGACATTGTGTACATCATTCATTCACGGGGTCTCCAGAAGCTGGAGCCGACTCAATGGCACGTAACACACATAAGCTAAGTTTTATGAAGGAGACAATGATGGAAAGACATTATCCTTTCACAAAAGGGCCTTCCATGATGATACAGGAGAGAGAACAGGTGCCAGATCGCCAGAAGGAGGGGGATAAAGACGAATTAGAGATGGATCAAGGGTTAGGGAAATCCAAGGATGCAGGAGATCACCTCCAACTGCAGAGGAAGGTGAGATTTCATGAAGATGTAGCCAATCATGGTAGAGTAGATATATTTTCTACTCCTCATTCAACCAGTGACAAAAAGAAGAAGTGGAAAATAAAGAGAAATAGATACAGCAAGAGGTAATGAAAGGATAGAAAAATGGGGAGAAATGATAAGGAATGAAAAGATGACTGCAGAACCTTGAAGGGAAATAGTACTTGAGAATATATATGCATATAGGGAAAAGCAAAAGGGGAAGATAGAAGAAGAAATAGAAAAAGGAAGGAGCAAACAATGTGAAAAGCCTGAGGGAAATGGAACTAAAAGCAAGGTGTGTTGGGGGAAACAATGAAAGTAGAGAAATGCCTGGTAAGATGATCAAACTCCATACAGTGCATCCAAAGTGGTTAGGCTATGGGGCCCTGTCCCAGAGTCCTCAATACATTCAACATGGTAGCCAACACTTACTTTCTTAGAAAACTCCCGGGGTCAAATATCAAAACTCCAACCCAAGAAGCACCATGGGTTTTGTTCCATGGTTCTGGCTTGTTTGCAGGAAGCCACAGGGCTTCTGCACAAAGGCTTTTGCAAACAAAACTAGGACTCAAAGAACTCTTTCAAGTGCCCAGTAGGTCTAGAACTCAAAGTGAAACTTTCCCAGCTACTTTTCCTATACCAATAGTGTTAAATTTAAAACTGGCAGCTGTGCACTCTAACCGCTTTCTCTTGCATGATTTATTTCAATTGCACATCTTAAATAAAACTTTCATTTTAGATATAGAAATAGATTTCCTTCCCGAACAACTTGTTCTAGAAATAAGTGTTGAGTCAGATATGTGACAATGATTTTCCCAAAAGAAATATGCACCATATACAGCATCTTCGATTTGTAGTTGACTCGTGTTCCTCTATAATGGGAAAGCTTCTTCCTTACATTTTGGGGACAAAAGGAAGTGTCTCATAGAAACAAAATAAAAAGAGGAATGCAAATTATGTATGGGGCAATTAAATCTCTTTCAGAGGCAGGAAAATGTAATATAAGGTTGCAGTAGGTACTCAAACAGGTAGTTTTATTCACCACTTTTCAGAGACACAGAAGTAAGAGTATATTTTATTTTTTTAAAATATATTTTATTGATTTTTTACAGAGAGGAAGGGAGAGAGATAGAGAGTTAGAAACATCGATGAGAGAGAAACATCGATCAGCTGCCTCCTGCACATCTCCCACTGGGGATGTACCCGCAGCCCAGGTACATGCCCTTGACCGGAACCGAACCCGGGACCCTTCAGTCCGCAGGCCGACGCTCTATCCACTGAGCCAAACCAGTTCGGCTAAGAGTATATTTTAAAGACATTAATCTGGAAAGAGCAATTTTCACCTCAGAATTTGCCTTACTTTATATATCTTAGGACAATCATTGCTTTTACTATTTTAGAGTAAATGAAAGCCACTCTTAGTGAACATTTCCCCTACAACTCACATCATAGTGAGCACTCGGTGTATGTTATCTCATTTTATCTTTACAACAACCTCAAAAGGAATGCATGCTGACCTCTACTAGACAGACCAGGAAGCTGAGAACTGGAGAACTTCTGCACGGCCCCTAAGTCAGAACTTGGACTAGGCACTGCACCACGATCCTGTGCAGCCTCAGTTGAAGGTTCTTCATCAGAAGATAAGGTCAGCATGTCAGAGTCCCCGCTGGTGGGCTGGGCAGGAAGCTGGCTCCTGAGGGGTCAGAATGGATGGGATTTATTTCATGAAGCTGAAAAAAGTAAAGAATAAAAGTTCAAAGGCCTTGAAAAGAAGTCAGAGATAACAGTTGTGTAGACCATAGAGGGAATAATAGATAGATGTACTATGACCAAAAGCCAAGTTTCAAAACTATGTATGAACTTGATATAAATAGCAGCTGGTTAGGAATAAATGGGATTGATCTAGGAGAACTGATTTAATGTGTATGGGTTGTCAATGGCTTTGTGACAAATGTGTAAATCAGGTTAGATTAAAGAACATTGTATTCTCTCAGATGGAAATTAACACTTAATGAGATAGTGCAGTGTCTGCAAGCAACAAATAGGCAAGACATTCTATAAACTGCTGCTATTACCATCATTAAATATGAGAAGCATACATAGAATCAGAAATATGCTATATATATAAGAGGTGATCTTGGAAACTAGTACTGAATCTATCTCATGTACCAAAGACTCTATGTATAGTACCTATTGTCTTCTATTTCCTTCAATATTTTCAAACTATACCTGCTACTATTATATAATTTCAAAAATACTACAGCCTGGTGTAAAAATAAAGAAATTTTAAAATAAAATAATCTTGACATTCATAAATTATTATTAATATTGGGTGTTATACTTCTCATATTTATACATACACAGAAAGGAAGAAAGAGAGGGAAACAGAAAAAAAGAGAAAGCAGAAGAAAGAAAGAAAAGTTAAGGTAGGAAGAAGGAAGGGGAAAAGAAATAAAAACATAAATTGATAAAAAAAATTATATAGCTGTATTTATGATAAATAAGTTGAAGTCAATTGAATTTAAGTGAGAGGGAGAGGTGGAAGAAGGAAGGATAGAGAAAGTTAGAATGCTATGCAAATTAAAACATATGAATTGTTTATATCTGGAATTTTTTTTACTTAATGTTTGGATTGCAGTTGACTGCAGGTAACTTAAACCTCAAAAAGTGAAACCGTGGTTAATGGGAAACTACTGTATTGCTTAATTCTCTGCTATAATGTTTCAGAAAACTTGGATTTCTTTCAATGATTCTTCAAATTCTTACAAAATTCTTTTTTTTATTGTTTTATTGCTTAAAGTATTACAAAGGGTATTGCATATGTGTCCATTTTTCCCCCTGCCCTTGACAATCCCCTGGCCTCCACTACCCCCCAGTGTCTTATGTCCATTGGTTATGCTTATATGCATGCATACAAGTCCTTTGGTTGATCTCTTACCCCCTTCCCTCCTGCCCCCCAACCCTCCCAGGCCTTCCCGCTGCAGTTTGACAATCTGTTTGAGGCAGCTCTGCCTCTGTATCTATGAAAACATGCTCAAAGTCACTAATCATCGGAGAGATGCAAATCAAAACAACAATGAGGTACCATCTCACACCTGTCAGACTGGCTATCATCAACAAATCAACAAACGGCAAGTGCTGGAGAGGATGTGGAGAGAAAGGAACACTTGTGCACTGCTGGTGGGAATGCAGACTGGTGCAGCCACTAAGGAAGACAAAATTCTTGATAACACATATCATTATTTTTACATTGCCATGCTTACATCAAACTATCTTCTTTTTAAAAAAAAAACTTACTTTTCACAATTGTTATATCTTATATATCTAACTAAACACATTAAATTCCCACCACCATGCTTTCAACATGACTTCTATAATCCTGAGTTCTGTCCTGCTCTTTTTCCTGGTTAGATGGGATTTGTCATTCATTAGAGTTTGTTTGCTTGATTGTTTGTTAATTTTGGTAGTAGGAGCTCAACTGCTTCAATCCTAAACTTCTTGAATATCTATAAATGTCTCTTTGTTATCTTTATACTTAAATTGAGAACAGGGCTAAAGAGCTAAATATTAGGTAACACTATTTCCCACAGAATTTCTTCAAAATTTCTTTTCTGTCTACCAAAATGAGTGTTAATGTAAAAAGTCTGACACCCAAACTCTTCAAAATTTGCTTCGTCTGTCTTAATGACTACCCACAAACCTTTCTTCTTACTTTTTAAAAAAAATACTCACCTGAGGACATACTTAGAAAGAGGAAGGGAGAGAGAGAGAGAGAGAGAGAGAGAGAGAGAGAGAGAGAGAGAGAGAGGAGAGAAACATTGATGTGAGAGTGAAACACCCATCAGCTGTCCTCCATAAATTTCTGGACCAGGGATTAAACCTGGAAATCCAGACATGGACCCTGCCTGGGAATGGAACTGGAACACTTTGGTGCATGGGATGATGCTCAACCAACTCACCACTTCGACCAGGCTCTACTTTAAATTCAATATTCTCAAGATATAAAACATAAACTGGTAATAATTTTCATGCAGAAAAATCTTCTGGGCATTGATGTGCCCTTTTGCTCTGCAGATAACAATGTTCTTCATTTTAGAAAGAGTTTTCTTTGAGTTTTTGTATTACATTACAGTTCATATTATATTTGGCCTTTTCCAAGGTATTCATTCAATTACATAAATGTTATATCTCTTATCCATGTCTATGATCTTTTCTATAATAGATGCTTTTTAGGTTTCATTCTAATTCATGTTGCTTCTACTATGGCTTTCATCTCTCTAATTGATTTTGGTTCTCTCCTAATTTTCACCTCCTCCTCTTTTGAGCTCCTTTGTGAAAGAGAATATGTTGTCTGCAACAATGCTGCCCAAAAACATGTGCCTGTACTCTGCCTGAGGCAATTGAGCTAAGTTTTTTCTCATATTTTTTTCAGCTTCTAATCCTTGAATATACATTCTTTCTTTTTATCTACATCTCATTTATCTATTTATACCTCTGTCTATCCAACTATCTCTACGTGCATAAAGCAGGGAAGAAATGCTAACATCCAAAATTCAGACATACAAAAATACAACTATTTTGTATAGGTGACCTCATACTGTCTTAAGTCTCTTAGTCTGCCTAGAGTAAACAATTTACTTTCTATGGTATGCTCACATGCTTTCTTGAAAACAGTTGACTGATTTCCTGTTAATGCCATTGTAGATTTAATCCTTACAAATTCACTATTTGATTAAGAATATCACAAAACATTATTAAAGAATATAAAAGAATTAAGTTGACAGATTCTCCCCTCCTCTGAGCTCTCTTCGTATCTAGGCCTCAACTTTGCTCTATAAAGACTGAAGGCTCCTAGGACAATTTTGTTCACCCACCAACACTGAGAAACTTGAACTCCAGTATGATTTCTAACAGCTCAATGCCACATCCCTGGGATGGCCCAGCTCCCCTTAAATCCTTACCTGGGAAAGCTCAACGCTACCAAAAATAATGTCCTGATTGTTTGATCAACACCAGAAGACAGACTCTGGGTTGTAGGTAGGAGCCTAACTTCAATGTGTGCCAGTTAGCAGGCCCGATGGCCCAACCCCATTGATCAACTTCTCTACCCATTTTCTGTGTCTTCCTACTTCTCTGACCCTGCAAGGGCCTCTAATCAGTCCTCCCTCATTCTCTTTTCTATGCCTACTCACCTCTTCACTGATTGAAGTTGAGCTCAATTTACATTGGAATCTCTCCCCTATTGCAGTAATTACTGAGCAAAATCTATCTTACTGACTTTAACAAGTGTCTCACTTTGTTTCTCTTTGGCAGAATGCATCAAAATATACCACGTACATAAATTAGAAGACACAGTATTATAATACAATCAATTTTGTCCAGATTAGCCCATATATTCAACATTATCCCAATGACAGTCTGAAGTGTATGCATGTGTGACTTAATCTACTCTAATTAATATAGAAATTTAAAAGTTCAAAAAAAAACTATAAAAGGAATTGCCTTACAGGTATTTTAAAAAGGTAAAATTTCTGAAAGTTAAAAGTTATAAAAACTTTTAATCAAAAATGTAAACGTTCATTATTAAGCTATTTTGAATATGATGGGATATTTATATAAGAATGTATTGTGAGGCCAATGAAACAGAAGGAAATTGAAAATCAAACACACACTTGTAAGTAGACTTGATATACAATCGAGATGGCATTAGAAATCAGTGTAAAAATAGTGATCTATTTAATATATTGGTCTGGGACAATTTGTTATTTATATGGGAAAAATGAATTAGATTTTAAATTCACCTAGGTCATAAAAATAGTTCATTGTCATAAATATAAATATTTATGTCATACATATAAATATAAGGGTTAAAAACAAAGTACCGACATACTTTGTTTAAAACATAGAAATGCCTGTCTTTAAAAATCATGTGGGCAAATTTGACAAGAGATTTCAATTTTTAAATGGCTGTTTGTTTTATTATTCTCTTAACTCTCTGCATGTTGAAATTATTCTAAGTAAATTGGAAAAAAGAGAATTAACATTCATCAAGCTCTTACTCTGTGTCAATTATGATGCTAAAAACCTTCATTTACAATTTTACATATTCCACAGCAAACTCTTTAAAGTAGTCATTATTTAGGTCTATTTTATTTACAGAGAAATTGAATTTCAAAAAGGTAAAATTTCTGAAAGTTAAAATATCCAGAAATGTTTAGTTCTAAATGCTGACATTTCACTAAGCCATGAATTTTTCAAATGTGTCTCTGATGAGCCCGAAGCTCTTTCTCAAGTTTAATTTGTCTCCACAAGTCCCTTTAGCATAAATATAGCATAAAAATATCTGGTTTTCCAGTTGTCCATGGTGCCTTACCCCATGGAGGTTTCAGTATAATCATAAAGGCTGTTTGCTAATATGATAAAAAATTCTACCGTAATTTGCCACATGATGGTGATGGTATGCAACAAGAAAATGGGAATGATTTCTGAAGTTATCTGCCATGTTCTCCTTCAATGTAGTTAACAGAAAAGAATGTCTTTGGGCACATTTGGCTGTGATGTTTCCACTCCTCTGCTTTCGGCTTGTCGGCCCAGACATTTAAACCTAGAAAGAGGGTTCAGGTTAGGACAACAGGGATTAGAATAACTGCTCTCCTTTGACTCCCCCGATCACATCAGCCAGTAGGGATGAATGCAGAAAATAGGAAAATCTGTTACATTTTAAAGCAATTTCTCTGATATATACTTTGAGGTGAAATTGCAGTTGTGTCATAGGGAATACAAATTTTAATATATTTAGATTTTTTTCCCCACTATCTGCTTTGGCTCGGTGGATAGAGCTTTGGCCTGTGGACTGAAGGGTCCCAGGTTTGATTTCGATCAAGGGCACATGCCTGGGTTGCAGGCTCAATCCCCAGTGTGGGGGCATAGAAAAGGAAGCTGATCAATGATTCTCTCTCATCTCTGATGTTTCTATCTCTCTCTCTCTCCCTCTCCCTTCCTCTCTGAAATCAATGAAAATATACCATATATATATATATTTTTTTAAACACTCTATTATTTGACCCCACATAATAGTTTATAAATTTTCCTATTGTGCCATAATCTACTGAACACAGGATATAATTGGGCTTTTTAATATGTATGAATCTGTGAATCTAATTGGTATAGAATGCTATTATTGTTTTAATTTGTAAATCTTGATTCTTGAGGAATTAGTGAGCCAACTTTTCTTTTCGGTTTTTTATTTGAATATTTTAATTTCTTCTGTGAATCTTCCATTCATGCCTCTTATTTACTTTAAAACTTGTTTACCTAAATTTTTATATACATTTATAAGAGTTATTTATGTACTCTAGATAACAGTCTTTTGTGATATGTGTGTATATATACATATATATATATATATATTTACACTATTTTCTCTAAGCTAATAAAATATTTGACATTCTGTTTATCTAGAAGTTCTGCCACACTATCTTGTTGAAATAAACTAGAAATTATAGGTTTGAAAGATATGGTTGATGGATACATTCATTCCAAGTATACCAGTGGCTTAATTGAAAATGAAAAATCTCACTTCTCTAGCCCTTTTTCTGACACATTTAAATGCCAGGACCCTCTGAAATGTCTGTATTTTATACAGGTGAAGTAATCAAGACATTGTGATATTGGCAAATGAATAGACAAACATATTAATGGAAAAGCTTAAAGAACCCAGAAATAGACTGACAAAAATATAGTCACCTTATCTTTAGTAAAGGAGCAAAGGCAATTCAATAAAGAAAGCATAATCTTTACAACTAGTGGTACAAAAAAATTAGACATCCATATGCAAAAAAGGAATCTTACTCCTTTAACAAAAATTAACTAAAAATGGGTCTTAGGCCTAAATATAAAATTTTGAGAGAAAAAAAAAAAACGAGAGAAAAATCTACGTAAATTTGGTTTTAGCAATGAGCTTTCACATGTAACAACAAAAGCAAAATTCATAAGAAAACAAAATGATAAATTCAACTTCATTTAAAAAAATTAAAAACTTCTGCTTGGTGAAAAAGGCAGGGAAACATAAGACAAGCCACAGACTAGAAGAAAATACTTATAAAACACATAACTAGAAAGGAATTCTTATCTAAATTTACAAGAAACTTTTAAAACTCAACAATAAGAAAGTAAACAACTCAAGAAATGGCTGAAGGATCTGAAACTTACCGAAGAATATATACAGATGGAAAATAAGCATATGAAAAAATTCTCAACATCAATTGTCATTAGGTAATTGCAAAGTAAAACAATGAAATGCCACTACAGGACGATTAGGATGGCTAAAATTCAAAACACTAAAAATACCAAAAGCTTGAAGATCTGGAACAACAGAAATTTTCATTCATTGCTGGAATATAAAATAGTACAGCCACCATGGAAAATATTTTGGCAGTTTCTTATAAATCTAAGCATACTACTAACATATAATTCAGCAATTATACTCCTAGATATTTTTATCCAGTTGATATAAAAACATATGTCCTTGCAAAAATCTGCACATGAATGCTTATAATAGCTTTACTTATTAATTGCAAAAAAACTGGAAGCAACCAAGATGTCCTTCAGCAAATTAATCTACACTAATAAAAGAGAAAGATGCAAACTGACCGTACCTTCATGATGCCCACCAGCCAATCAGAAGTGAGTAGGCAAATTAACCCAACAAAAAAAAAAATGGTGGGTTAATTTGCATATGCAGGCACCGAGCAGCCAGGGGTGGGGCGGGAGGCTTGCGTCATTGCCATGGCGATGACACAGGCATTCCTCACCATCCCAGCCGCTCTGGGCCTCTGGGCAGCACGGGAAGGTGGAAAGGCGGCTCAGGGCCGGAGTGAAGATGGTGCTGGCAGGCAGGGGAAGGAAGGCCCAGTCTTGCACGAATCTTCATGCGTCGGACCTCTAGTGGATAAATAAGTAGGAACATCCGTACAATAGAACGTTACTCACCAAATTTCAATAAATGAGCTATCAAGACTTAAATTCATGTTGCTAAGGGAAATAAATCAATCTGAAAACTCTACATATTGTATACTTCCAATGAAATGACATTCTGGACAAAGCACAACCAGGGAGAGAGTAAAATGATTGGTTGTTATAAATTAACTAGAGGCCCGATGCACGAAATTCATGCAAGAGTAGTCCTTCCTTCCCCCTGCTGCCAGTACCAGTTTCCCTCTGGCACCTGGGATCCAGGCTTCCCTGGCAGCCCTAGCTTCATCCAGAAGGTTGTCCAGAAGGATGTCTGATCTAATTAGCATATTATAATTTTTTATTATAGATAATTCTTTCTATTTTCTGCATTTTATAATGCTTTGACAACTAGGGTCCTGTGGACCCAGGGAAGGACTAGCTCTCCCAAAATTAGCTAATTCTTTGATATAGCAAAGAAATTTTTTGAAAACACAACTTTGATTTTAAACCAAGCAATCCTGAGCCCATACCCCCAACCATCAACTTTATCCAATTCTCACACACTTAGCAGATACTCTCTATATGATAAAGATGGCACTTGATTTCTGTCTTCATGAGAAAAATATCAAGTTCAATATTGGGACATCCAAAGAACATTTTCCAAAAACTGTCAAGATAATAAAAACAAGAAAAGTCTGAGAAACTCTATACAAAGAAGAGCTGAATGGGACATGGCAACTAAATGTATGAGATCCTCAATGGGATCCTGAAACAGAAACAGAGCACTAGGTAAAAACAAAGAAATCTGAATAAACCATGAACTTACCTTAATCATAATGTATCAGTATTGGTTTATTAATTATAATAAATGTGTCATTCTGATATAAGATTTTTGTTGTTAATCCTTACCAAAGGAATTTTTTCCATTGATTTTTAGAGTGGAAGGTGGGGTTGGAGGACAGAGAGGGAGAGAGAAAGAGAAACTTCGATGTGAGAAAGACATATCGATTGGTTGCCTCCCGCATGTGCCCCAACCAGATCAGGATCAAACCTGCAACCCAGGTACATGCCCTTGACCTGAAATTGAACCCATGACCCTTTCGGTTATAAGATTTTTAATAGTGGAAACTAGTTACATGATATGTGGGAATTTTCTGTAATATTTTCTCAATTTTTCTATAAATCCAAAACTCTTCTAAAAAATAAAATGCAACAAATGTCCACAGCAAGATAAAATGCTAAGCAGTCAAAATATTTCAATATCAGAGGAGTTTGTTGTAATTTCTGACACAAGTTTCAGAAAATACATCCTAAACTTAATCGAAGAAATTGAATATAGTACATTCTACTAAATATTCCCACAATTGAAGGTACTTTTGAAAAGAATTATCCCTAGGGTAAAGCTTTAAAAACGGTTTATATATTTAAAGAGAGAAATAAAAATTGGCAAAAATAATTTATTAAAATACTTGATTTTTCAAATTATTAAAAAATATAAAAAATATTCTTTTCCTCAGGATTCTTCCCCTATGATCCACAGGCACACAAAATTTTAGAGTAAGTAAATTCTGGTTACCAAAGGGCATTTTTCATGGAGTAGACACAAGGAAAAGGAGAGGGGGAGTGGATGTTTCCAAATTGAATCAATTTACTTACAAACATGATCTTCAAAATATCTGTGAACTTGTCTCCAGGCAAAAGAATGAGCTCAAACAATTGACTGCTAACTACAGCATGGTATGCAAATCTCTGGGCTGCTGGGAATGATGCCTTTGCTTATCAGCTGGTGTGCGCAGGATGACATCATTCTTGAAGCGTCTCTTTGGGAGAAGGGGTCGTGACTGTTTAATGGGTGTGGAGTGTCAGTTGAATGATGAAAAAGTTCGGGAGATGGATGTTGGTGATAGTCACGTGACAATGTGAATGAATTTAATGCCACAGAACTATGTTTAAAAACAGGTGAAATAGTAAATTATATAATGTCTATTTTTTACAACAAAATGAAAAGATTAGGAAAATACCAGGAAGGTCAATTCCTCCCTAAATTGAGACAGTGTAGGGATTTGGCCCCAGGAATGGAAAAATATCAGGTGGCCAGAAGGATAAGCTGACTGCAAGAATGTCATCACCCCTCCACTCCTGGTTAAAAAAAAAAAAATGTAGAATTTGATCTCCCTTCTAACCACTTGCTTTTCCTACCCTGACATGGAAACATCCATAAACTTGCCTTTATCAAAAGCCTGTCTTTCCCTGAAAGCCTGCTTTGGCCCCAGCTTATAAAAGCAGCTAAGCAGAGCCAGCCCCCTACCTCCCTGCCTCTACCCTTTTACCCCACCCCCGCCGCCAGCTGTGAGGACCTTCCTTTCTTCTGTGGGCCTCCCTTGTGCTTCAGGCATAAGCTTAACAAGATCTTTCTACAAATAGGGGTTTCCTCTCAACTATCTTGGGGAACCCAAGAACCCCAACACCAGTAACAAAATGACTTTTCTAACTTAATCCCAGAGCTGTGAAACCTCAGTTTATATGATTCATTTCCTTCAGTTTAGGAACTACCTAATCAGCCTGCTTTTTTTAAATGTACTTTTTATTTTTATATAAATTATAGATTTGCAAACAGGTGTAAAAAATAATATGGAGAAAGCCCACGTACAGATTACCCAGTTGCCCTAATAATAACATCTTAAGAAACTATGGTACAATGTTATAACCAGGATATTGAAATTGATAGCCAAAATGCACAACATTTCTTTGTTGCCCTTTTATATCAAATCCATTTCCCTCCTGCTCCCCACCTTCTCTTTAACCTTGGCAGCCACTAATCTATTCTCCATTTCTATAATTTAGTCATTTTAAGAATGTTATATAAATAGAATCATAGACTATGAAAATCTGGGAAATCAGCTTTTTTACACTCAGCATATTCATAGAGATTCATCCCATTATTGTGTGCAGCAATATGTCGTTCCATCTAATTGCTAAATCGTATTCCATGGTAAGGTTGCATATTAGTTCGTTTAAACCAACGATTTTCAACCTTTTTCATCTCATTTCCACATAGACTAATTACTAAAATGCTGCCACACCAAAAAATATATTATCTTTTTTGCCAATCTTACAAAAAAAATAGGTATAATTTTGATTCATTCTCACCAGACGGCTATTGTATTAGCTGTTCTCATTTTTCCTTTGACAATCTAAGGGAAAAGAGGTCAGTGCCCCTGACTAAATAGGTACTGCATGTTTTAAAAAATTCTTGCAGCACCCCTGGAAGAGAAGCACTGGTTTCACTAATGACCTTTTGAAGGACATTTGAATTGTTTCCATTTGGGGCTATTATGAGTAAAGCTTCTATAAACACTTGTGTATGGGTTTTTGCATTAAGTGAAGTTTTAGATTTTTCTAGGATAAATATGCAGCAATGTACTCCAACATTTAGTTTTATAGGAAACTGTTAAACTATTGCACCATTTTACACTCCCAAAGCAATAGAAGAGTGCTCTGGTGTGTCTGCATCCCTGTCAGCATTTGATGATATCACTTTTTTAAAAATTTTAGGCATTCTGACAGATGTGTACTGATAACTTCATGACTTTGTCATTTTCCTAATGGCTAATGATGTTGAAATCTTTATATATATCATCTATATATCCTTTAATAGAATGTCTCTTTGCTTATTTTGTACATTTTTAATTGATTTTTTCCATTTTGTTGAGCTTTGAGAGTTCTTTATGTAGACTATATACTATTGCATATGTTGAATATTTTGTTTGAAAGTATTTTCTCCACACTGTGGCTTGTTTTTTATCTTCTTACCTGAATATTTAATCAAGCAAACACATTTAGACACTCAGTTGTGCCAGAAAAGAATTATGAACTTCTGTCGAGGTTCTCAGAGCTGCCCTGCCCATGACCATGACAGTAGCCAGCTCTACTGTGATTACACCAGACTTCCAGGATGTTCCCCATAACATCCCTGATTTTTCTTAATCCAAACAGAGTCGATTTCTGTGGGTTACAACCAAGAAATAACTAACAAAACACATCTAATCCTTTTCCCCGGGAGGCAGGAAAAATAGCAGGGAATTCACTACAGCATAAATGAGGATGGAAACAGATTTAATCCACTTTACTGTTTTACGAAGGTCTGGCAGCACTTCAGCTTCTGGTGTAATCACTGAGATTTGTGATGGAAAAACCACATTGGGGGATTTTTAACCTGGCGCTTCTGTGGTTGGTTGTGGACCTCTGTGACTTGAATCACCTTTGTAGTTCATTATTAATGTTATCATTTTGTTTTCTCATAAAGAAAATGCATAATAAATAATCTGCAGCAAAGTGAGTGCATTCATTACTTAATTTGGAAATAATTATTGAACAACTGTTAATATATAATAATTTGAGTTTATAAATTAATTTCAAATACATTATTACTTTCAATCTACATTAATTATGAAATAAATATTGGTAAAATTGGGATAGTAATAAATATTTTCTCATTGAATTTATTATTTCATAATTAACTATTATAAGTAAATTCTAACTTTTTAAATTTTTACTAATAACCAGGAGATTTCTAGGAATTAGGAAAGCAAGAATGGCAAAGAATATAACATTATTTCTAAAATTAAGTTGAATATATAAAAATAAATTCTAGTTACTTGGTTGCAAGAAAAGAGAGAGAAGGGGTAAAATAATATTTTTAAATGGCAAATATGTCATAGGTAGCAAACTCTTCTTCTATCCTCTCAACTTTCTTCCCATTGAGATCACACCAGGAATAAGAAAACAGAAAAATGGCTGAAGCAGAAATACGTACATCTGTATTACTTAAATGAAAGAAGCAACGCTGGAAAAACAATACTGTATTATTCCAATTTTGTGATATTCTGGAAAAAAGCAAAACTATGGAGACAGTAAAAAGACCAGTGTTTGACTGGGGTCAGGGGATGGGAAGAATGAAGAGGTGAAGCACAGAACATTTTAAGGCAGTGAATTGTACCTAGAATGCACAACACCAAGAGTGACCCCAATGTGAACTCTGGATTTTGATGGATAATGATGTGTTGACATAGGTTCATCAATTGCAACAAATGTACCACTCAGGTCGATAATGGGAAAGACTATACATGAGTAGGCTCAGGGGATATGTGTGAAATCTCTGTACCGTCCCCTTAATTTTGCTGTGACCCTAAAACCACTATAAAAATTGTCTGTTAAAAAATAAATAAATACATGCACCTGAAAGCCAGAAACATCATGAAGGTTTGTTCCTTGCAGCCCTAGTATTATCTGATTAAAGACTGAAGGTTAAAATTTTAAATATAAAAATGTCATACAATAGCTCATCCTCAGGGGAAGAACACTGGGAAGTTCCTGATCGATCTCTATCTAAAAACAGCCTCAACCTGGAGAGCCAGGCACTGCAGGACAAGAGGAGAGAGAAGTCCTCTCAGAATCGCTCCCGCCTCTGTGGATGCCCACGGCTCACACGCTGTTGTGCCCAGCAGGAAACGCTCAGAGCATGGCTACCAGCAGCACCTGGAGTCAAACCAACGTTATTAAACTTTTATTAAAATAAAAGTATTAAAAGAAACAAGAACCAATGGACTACATAATACATGGATACCAAAGGTTTTGCCTTTCTCCACACCACACATTGGCTGCTAAGTGGTCATGGCTGTGGTTGGGAAACACAGAAACTAGGCCCCTTCTACCTGGTTTCACCTGATACCCCTGAGCAAGTTCAGGCAACAGCCCTGTGAAACATGCCCTGTGACACAGAAGCCCCCAAAGGGGAAAGGTGCCCATAAATTTGACTAAGCATCAGGGCTCTCTTTCTACAAGGTCATCAGACATTTAGTGGGGGTGAACATTCACACCACCATGAATTAGGCTTTCTTCTCTTCTGCATTCTAGGTCCAAGGAATTTTCACTGACCAAGTTTCACTGTAACAAAAGGCTTCAGTGCACTTGAGTTCCTGTTAATATTCCATGGCTAGTCATTCATTTGGCTCCGAAAGAAACTGTTACTGAATACCCACAAATAAAGTCAGTTTCAAAAGTTCAAAATTCAACAAATATTTGTTTGCTTGTTTTTATTGCAAAAAATATATATATATCAGGTAATATGCTTTGTTCTGAGAATGTGGTGAGCAACAACAGAGCTCACTGTGGGAGAAACATGTACAAATGAAACAGTCGCAAAAATATGCACTTACCAAGCACAAAGTGCACCACAGCCCATGGTGGATAAGAGAGGTCAGGGGTCAGGGAAGGCTGGTGCTGAGATCTAAGGATGAGCTGGAGGCAGGTTTGACACATGCGCCACAGTAGGCAGACATCGCCATGCGAAGCTGAGTAAGACACAGTGCTGAGCCCTAGAGCTCATAGCAGGTATTTGTACTAGACCTTGAAGAATAAAAAGACTTTCAAAGACAGAGAATATAGGAGGGGGATTCCAACCCAAGGTAACTGAAGTGCAGTTTTGCCACTTTGTAGCATGATATCTTCTAAATACAAAGAAAGGAGCAGGCGAGGGGTGGGAGTCATCTGGTTCCCATCAGACAGAGAAAATCCTTTCAGTGTTGGTATCACTTAACTGAGTGCCAGAGTCCTGCCTGGGTTGGTGATACTGTGCCCTTAAAGGGCCTGCTTGGAGGACAGCCTCCTTCTGGGTCCCTCGTCTGTGTGTTTTGTGCCCTTAAAGTAAGACATTTTTATTCTGTCTTTCATGGAAATGAGCAAAGCATAGGTCCCCAGGAGACAGTGATGTTGGCCGGCTGGAGACTTAGTACACCGCGAGAGGACACTGAGCCATTTCTTCCAGCTCCTCCCTGTGGGCAAACTGTAAACCCAGCTCACTGTCCAGCTCCACTGAAGATTAGAATATTTACAGAAAGAGGGAAATTATTGGAGGAGTACTCCCATTAGCAGACCCATCCATTGCTTACAAGCTTCAGTCTCAAACCCATTTCATTTCTGTTTTCAGCCGTACTGTTACATAGAGGGGCCATCATGCCAGGATAAATTTAGTTTAAAAAAGGACTGTTTTTCTTTTTTTCCAGAATGAACTGTTTTATTTTATTATTTCTTTTATTATATTTATTGGGGTGATATTGGTGAATATGGTCATACGGGCTTCAAGTGGTAAAAGACTGTGTTAATCCTGATCCATTTTACGACTTCCTTCCTTGGCCTGATACATGGAGCTATGAACCTGAGAATGACTTCTGTTGAGAAAAGTTGTCTTTCTGTTCTAATTATAATTTGCATATCTTTGTTTTATATATATGCACACCCCCCTCCCAATAAACACACCTTGTAACTTGCCTGTTTATACAGCCAGCTGTAGAGCAGATTCAGTGTTCTGAGCAGTCAAGTGGGATCTCAGGTGCTTTGATGTGATCAACTTCCTTTCACTTCAGATTAGCTGTGGAAGAAACAGAAGTTTTCCCACCTCAGAATCACACTGAGAATCTGAGGTTACCTGCAGGGCACCGTTTTAAAAGGCCTTGTTTGGCAGAGGAATATAACTTCAAGAGCCATAGAGAAGAGAGGATTTGAAAAACTAGAGAGTGATTGCACTGGTGAATGGTGCCCAGGAAAATAGCATTTCTCTGCTTACGTAGCATGTCGGTATCTATGGCTCAATGTCTATTCATCACTCAGGGGAGGGAGACTGGGGCACACACACCACTTAAATAAAATGAATCCATATGCCCAAAGTGAGTCCTGGGTGGAAAGACATTTTTACTATAAGTGGATGTTTTCTATTAATATCTCCTTAAAAATTGGCAGTTGAGTAGAGCAGAGAACATAGAATTTGGGCTAAGACAAACCTAGGGTTGAATCCTGACACTCATATATAGCTCAGTGACCTGGCAATAACATAAATTCTCTCATTGTTGTAATAAACCCAACCCCAAGAGTTCAGGTCCAGACACGACATTGACCAGTTTCTGCCAAATCCTCTCTGCTAAGCAAAACTACGAGCTTCAGAATGGCTCAAAAGGAGGACTCTGAAAGATGGGTAAGAAGAAAGCGAGCTGCTTGGGTCCCTGACATTTAGGGGAACAGCATGCAGGCAGGGAACCTTGCATCCCACACACAGCAGATGAAGGCAGCCCACATGTGTGCTTCACAACCCCCAACGTAGCAGCAGAAGCCCTCCAGGTGGAGTCATTCCTCCCTGAGATTGGCAGAGGCTCCTCAGACAGCAGGTGAGCCCAACACCATCAGCAAAAGGGAGGGGATCAATTGGGATGACCTTGGGAAAGAAGGAACTGCAAACAGCTGGAGGAAACATGCACTCTCCTTCTTCACAGAGGCCTGAGAGGGAGAGACAAAGGGAGAAGGAAAGGGGGAGGGAGAAGGAAAGGGGGAGGGAGAAGGAGAAGAGGAGGGAGAGAAGCGGGGGGAGAGAGAAACCCCACAATAGCAGGTAGAACCAGACCAAAAACCAAACCAAACAAAAAAAACACCCAGCTACAACAAGCAGTCTGATCTGGGAAGGCTCTTTGTCGACACAATCTAAAATAAGCTCCATATCTGTCCAGAGACACCTGAGCAGTGTGGGGGAAGAGAGCTGGGAGGGAACCAGTAGAAGGATTTCCTCCAACAAGAGATACTCAGCAACCAGACCTGACCAACTCCTTCACACCTCAGACAGCACAAGCAGGACCTGTGGGAGCCCCACGGGCATGAGAAAAACCAAGCAAACCAAATCGCATTCCAAAGACTCAGTAAATTAAACTGCCATTGGAACCACAGTCCACATGCAAAAACTAAACGGGGTGATTATGTGCAAAAATAAAAAATTTAAACAAGACCTTAAATCTCTTAACACAACAGGCAAAGTGTCTAAGGCACAGTTGAAAATCACTCATCACACAAAATATCACAACTTGATTAAGAAATCAATGAATGGATGCCAATACCAAGATGAATCAGGTGATGGATTGTTAGACAAAGATTTTAAAGCAGACATCATAAAAGTGCTTCAACAATCAATTATGAATTCTAGTGCAACAAAAATATCAATATCTTAGCAAGGAACTAGAAATTATGTTTTAAATAGAACTTATAGAATTGAAAAATACAATAACAGAATTAAATTCAGCCCCAGGATTTTGTGTATTTTTTTTTCAGTTTGAAATAAGATGCTGCACATCAAAATACATAACATGGTCCCTATTACAAAATAAGCCCAGTGAATCTTAAAATAATTCCTTTTAAGTAAATCCTACAAATTTACCCCAAAGAAATGCTATATCTTTATAGCTAACCACAGATTGAATTGAAAGAGCCATTTGAACTTCAACCCAAAAAAGATGTTTTTCCTAAACTATGCCTCAAAATTAATTAATCAGCAAATAGTGATTAAGCAAATTTATGAAATTTTATTCATCCTTAAATTAATAATTTGATATTATCATAACTTCTATTTGAGGAACCAACTACCTCATTCTATATAAATAGGAACAGGGACACTAGTCTTACACGCCCAATGTGATTACCACTGGGAAGCTCATGGTTCAAGCCTTCATGGTTCCTTCAGAACCAGGTTTTTCCTGCCCATCCCCCCTCGCCCACCCTCTCTGCCAAGTCCAAGCAAGGGCCCCCGGCCATCCAGTGAGGCTTGAAAGGCCATGATCTCAGGGCCTGTACAGCAGGCCTGGCAGTAGCATTCTCCCCACTGCAGGTGCTGATGCCTCTTCAGTGTGGCATGTGAGCAGGAAAGGGGTCTCAAACACATTACAAAGATCCCTGTCATCTTCCAGGATTGGGAAAGTTTGTCCTCACCCAGTCAGGCCAAGCCAGCAATTTCTTAATTTCCAGCAATTTCTTAGAACCTAAAATTTCAAATTCAATTGATCCCCTCACCTTTGCTGATCTGTAGGTTATTTGATCTTTTTGGATTTAACACTATAGAAATCCAGAACAAAATAAGGAACCAGATTCTATCATCCAATAGCACTTATTGGTGAAACAGCTAGTTATGTTATAATCTGTAATCATTTGAATTCAAGGACTAAGGGAAAGCAAAATTTCAAGAAGGTTGAGTAGCTATGGCCACAGACCAGTATAAGAGGCATAAAAAAATCAAGGATTGTGGCATGAAATGATTTTTACAACCAGCATTAGATGTGTTTATGAAAGATAAAAGTAACTCGAGGCACATCCTGAAAATGTGGGGTTTGTTGTGAATGCAATCCAAATGTAATGCAGCTAGGGCTAAAATAGTTAAAATTAAACTAATATTTTGAAAGGGGGCGGGGAGAACTATATCACTTAACCCCACAATTTCACCAGGTATTTTGTATGGAAATTAGTATTTTTATTAGAAAATTAAATCCTAGGAATCAGAATGAAGAGGTGGTACAGTAACAATCAACCCCGAGACTGGAACCCCTAATGGTATCAGAGAAAAGTGGGTGATCTTTCTCCCTTGCGAGTGGGAGTAGGGTTCTTGGAGTGCCACTGAAATAAGCATTTCCAAGGTCCTGAGGAGAGGATGAGATATGGCAGAAAGCTTTATTTGCCTGGAATTACATTCCTGGCTTTCCAAATCTCATTCCAGTCATAGGAGTATAGCTGGGGTCTCAGGAAGGCTAAAAGCAAAGCCAGTGTCCAGAGTTTCTGTTCCGTGTTGCAGCCAGTCCAGTTGAGCATCAGGCTAGTTACAGTCCATTAGTCCATTGTGTGTGAGGGTCCACATGGCTGTGGGCCCTGTGGCGGAATGCCCAAAAGCAGGAGCAAGAAAACCCCACAAACACAGCGTCAGGTGCAACCTGCCAACAGAAAACAAGAGAGCAAACTCTTTGTTTAGGTAATTACATATTCCAAATTTTGTGCCCTTGCAGTGGCCACACCCATTCTGGCCACTGACCTGTTTCTGGTGTGACAGATGGCAGGCGTGTTGCAGCCGGTCCAGTTCAGCATCAGGCTAGTTACAGTCCATTAGTCCATTGTGTGTGAGGGTCCACATGGCTGTGGGCCCCGTGGGGGAATGCCCAAAAGCAGGAGCGAGAAAACCCCACAAACACAGCGTCAGGTGCAACCTGCCAAAGGAAAACAAGAGAGCAAACTCTTTGTTTAGGAAATTACATATTCGAAATTTCGTGCCCTTGCAGTGGCCACACCCATTCTGGCCAGTGACCTGTTTCTGGTGTGACAGATACCTTCCCAAGGTCACCCCTACCTTACTGGGCATGCGTCTATATCTAATCTCCTCCCTTTCCAATTCCTCACCCCAGCAATCTGCAGGGTATAGACCCGTGACTCC
>NW_006298960.1:626379-627783 GCF_000327345.1 Myotis davidii | reverse complement strand
AGAAAAGAACAACAGAAATGCAGGTTTGGGAGAAAATATATATCTGTTTGATTTTTGAATAATAGCTCTTGACTTTCTATTGGGTTTTAGTGGAAACTCAACACCCAATCATGGAGCACCAGACAAAGATGAAACCGGGCTTTCCATCATGAAGTGAGAATCATCTGACCTATCAGGCCACAGAGCCAGGCATTCCTAGCAGCACCATCATTAATTAGAGGTGGAATACAAAGCACTGGCCCAACAAGTCACAGCAAGTTGTAGGAGCAAGTCTTGCTTACTATCTGAGTGCCTACTCCTTTGTTCTACGCTTTTGCCCTTGATCCACACCCAGGGCCTTCCAGTTAAAGGTCATGGAAAGCAGTAAAGCAGAACCAGGCTTTCAAGTGCCTCTACAAAATGTATGGAAACTAGGCCACGCTGAAGTTCTGTGGAATTACAGCTTCACTCAAGGGCTCAAGAAGGTGGCAAAGAAATAGTCACCCAGTGGTTAGAACTTTGAGGGGTACATGTTGGTCACCATGCCTGGAAAAATAGAAAAACGAGGAAGTGGTTAATAGTTTAGCTGAATGTCAGGGACCTTGAAAAAATGTAATTACCTGACTTGTGATAAGGACATAAGGAAGGCATATGTGGATAGAGCTCTCAAAAGAAGCCCATTGAGCTAGAAAATCTATGTCCCATGTGAATTTCATAAAAGAAAAGAAATTATTGAAAGGGATTTTAGTCATCCATTGGGTATTCTTTACCCAATTAAATTATTGATTTAATTTTTCTTCTCCTTCAGCTACCACAGCACTGAGACTCATTAACAAAGTGGGCAAGGTAACAATTGGGAAAGTGATGCATGAATTTTAAAAATGAACTATTCTTCACTAGGCTAACCTGATTATTGGTCCTTTTCTACCATTTTTTGTTAGCACCATCTCCCTTGAACTCATGGAATGCCTATTCTCCATTGTGATTTTACAGGCAACAGTGTGTCTTTAACAAAGACTTGGTTTTCAGTGAAATAAGGGAAACATTTCTTTTTCTTTTTTTTTATATTTTCTTTTTTTTTTATTTTTTTTATATTTTATTGATTTTTTACAGAGAGGAAGGGAGAGAGATAGAGAGTTAGAAACATCGATGAGAGAGAGACATCTATCAGCTGCCTCCTGTTTGCCCCCTACTGGGCATCGAGCCTGAAACCTGGGTATGTGCCATGACCAGGAATTGAACTGGGTACCTCTTGGTTCATGGGTCAATGTTCAACCAAGGAGCCACACCAGCTGGGCCATCACCACTCTCACTAAGCAGCCACCTGTAGACCTGTGGAGAGAGCTGTAGGCGGTGAAATGTCTTTACAGACAGAAAGGGAAGTGACTACAGGGAGGGAGGTGGCCTGGAGGTTTCTGAGGATTC
>NW_006298960.1:602203-622339 GCF_000327345.1 Myotis davidii | reverse complement strand
TTCTTTACCCAATTAAATTATTGATTTAATTTTTCTTCTCCTTCAGCTACCACAGCACTGAGACTCATTAACAAAGTGGGCAAGGTAACAATTGGGAAAGTGATGCATGAATTTTAAAAATGAACTATTCTTCACTAGGCTAACCTGATTATTGGTCCTTTTCTACCATTTTTTGTTAGCACCATCTCCCTTGAACTCATGGAATGCCTATTCTCCATTGTGATTTTACAGGCAACAGTGTGTCTTTAACAAAGACTCGGTTTTCAGTGAAATAAGGGAAACATTTCTTATAAGCCCATTGTTATTACTTGTACCATCTGACCTGGTGGCATGACTCATATGACACTTGTTGGGATTTGATCATTTAACAGGTGAAGTCCAGTGGGACAGTGGAGCATGATCGGGAGCAGCAGAGATTCCAGGTGATAACATAGGCTCCTCAGATGAGGCAGAGGGTGTGGGCACCTCAACAACTGGCCTGGCAGCCAGGCACACATGCCTTGGTCGATCAGAATACCATGGGCTCAAGTCAGTGAGGCAGGGAGCTCAGCCCAGAATGGCAGCAGAGATGGCAGCTGCATCACCCACATCTGCAGGCTTAGAGGCTGCTCACGGGGAGGCCAGTTTGCCTTTTTTCCTGGCGCCCTTATCTGCACCTCTGCACACACATTAACTTCACCTCAGCACCAGGAGAAGACGGCCTGCACTCTATGCTAAACTTTGTCAGTGAGGTGTTACCAAGTGGCAGCATAGCCATGGACGCTGCCTATTAGGGAGTTATTCAGATTCTGCAAAGAACTTAGAATCTCCTGTGTGGGAAGCTTTTCAACTTTACGAAGCAAATAGAAATTAGATGCGAAGATAGTGGCATTGCACAGGACACTGCTTTCAAATGAAGCTGCAGTTGAACCAATTATTGATGAGGAAGACAATTTTAAAATGAATGTTTTCTTTTTAACTTAAAATACAATGATGAACTGTATGAACAGCATTTGAATTATAGATACAGCATGAAGCCACTTTCAGCTTCTTGTTCGACCTCCCATACGTTACAGAGAATGTCACAGGAGACATTAAAATGCAAGTGCACAAATTTACATTTAAAATAAAATTCAGATTTACACAAGCTGACCTTAGAAAAATTGCTACACAATAGCAATTTTGGATCTACTAAAACGTATACTTTGAAAGAATTTATCAGAAAATCTTTTCCATTTTGTAAACAGTCTATAAAATACTCTCAAGAACTCCAGTAATAGTTGCATCAGCATTTCTTTATCAAAATTAAAAAATTATCAAAAGTCATTTGTCAAGTAAACCTTGCATTTCCTTAAGAGCTACAGGTGTTGCCCCCGCTGGTTAGTTTAGTTGGTTGGAGCACTGTCCCATGCACTGAAAGGCCCCTGGTTCGATTCCCAGTCAGGGCACATGCCTAGGTTGTGGGTTTTAATCCCGACCCCAGCTGGGGCAGGTGCAGGAGGCAACCAATCGATGTTTCTCTCTCACATCGATATTTCTCTCTCTGTCTCTGTCTCTCTTTCTTTCTTTCTCTCTCTCTTCCTCTCTCTCTCTCTCTAAAAAAGTTAAACTTATCCTCAGGTGAGAATTTAAAAAAAAAATTAGTTACAGGTGTTGTTTCAAGTATATTGATTGAAAATGAATTTACTTTTAGTATAAATTTTAATGACCTTAATAAATTACAAACAACCCAGAAAATATAGTATAATCAATTGCGATGTCACCTTGATTAGTAGCATTTTTTGTCTTATATAAATTTATGGTCCCGAAATATTTTTTGCAACTGATCTTTATGTTGTTACTCATGTATCACTATTACCTTTATAGCATTTCTAAAATATTTTTAAAGAAAAAGCTTCACTTTTTTGTTGGTACTTTTAACCATCACTTGTTCTGCTCTATAAACAAAGGCCCACAGTTTTCACTGTTTCCTGCCTCCATCAATTATGTAGCCTCTCACAGGCACGGCAGTCTCCTCTTTCCAACCGGAGTGCAGATGTGACACCGAGAGGCACAGCGGTCGCTTTGGAATCATATTAGGAATAAAGGTCAGAATGACAAGCAGAGCCTCTGCTCTTGGTATTGCCTTTGAACTGATACAGTGGTCCTGAACTGCCGCCTCTACATTTCCACAAGCATAAGATGATTTGAGCTATTGTTTGTTCTCTTTTCCGCAATGTCTAAGTCAGTTCATATGTAACCTCCTCAGAGGGAAATTCTCTGATCTATTCAAAAGTTCCCATCTTACTGTCGTATTCATCCTATTACCACTTATAATATGCATCACTGCCTTAACTGAGCTTTTCTTTGTTTGCCTGATTATCTCCTCTAAATTATATTGTAAGCCTCATAAGGGCAGAAATACTTTGTCTTATTTAGCACTACACACCCAGAACCCTGACACAAAATGTCTAGTGGAGAGATGTTTATTGAATGAGTAGGTGAATAAATGAATCAATAAAAGGCAACTCAGCAAAGAAAACTGGCTCAGACCACAAAATAGGAAAGGGAAAAATACCTCTCAATTATTTCTTCATCAGTGAGCACATAAGACCATTTTTCTCCAGGTCCTTGCAAGTATAAATTATTGTGAACCGTAAGTTACCTTGTGTTAGCTGGTGAGAATATGTCTCACTTAAGTCCAAAATGTACAAAACTGGGTTTCCATGAGGGCAGAGGCCGTGCATTTTTTCTCCTCAAGGGTCGGGCTAGTTGTCATCGTTCCACCAGACTGTCCACCCCACCTGACACTGTAACAAGGCCCCCCAGGTCCAAATGCATCATGACCATGGAGCTAACGCCATAATGCAGAAATAAAAAGCCAATTACTAGATCTACTCTTTCCTCCCTGCTACAAAAGAGCTCTCACCCACATCCAGCTTCCCCTGCATGCACATGCGCCCTCTTCTTCATTCCTCTATCACCTTGACATGTGTTTTTCAATCATCTTATTACTTCAATATGTGTCTTTGCTTTGAATACATGATTCATTTTATCTCCACATCCTACCAGTACCTCTTTGCTACCTCCATTTAATAGAGGTCCCATTCCTCTTCTTAAAATTGCAATTTTCCACATTCACATTAAAAAAGTTTCTCTTCCCATCTTAGGCCAGGGCCATCTCTCCAAGTGACAGAATCACTGTTAATTTCAGGTATGGCTACAAACCCCGGGGCTTTCCCATCACCCCAGGTCAGGCACATGCCAGCTGGCAAAGCATTTTGAGCATATAAGGATAACCCTTGAAACTATGTCAAGGTCATCGAACACTCTGATTTAGTAATTAGTGATAGCAACGTACAAATGCAATCTGAAGTCCTGAAAATATATTCTTTGAATGAAAGATAAACTTTCAACACACACACACACACACACACACACACACACACACACATAAAAACCAGTGACAATAATGAAGATAATAATGATCATGATATTAACAAGTATCTCAAATCTCATATATTCAATATTTTACAGGGAAACAAGATCCCAGAACCAAATGTGTTGGTTTTTCCTTCATTTAGTCAAAGAACAAAATTCTATGAGATGTAAGAAGGCACCTGATAGTGCACATGTATTTAGTGGGGTGATTCACAGTTTCTTATAATTCCCATGCTCTTTCCTATCCATTTTCTTCTTAGAATTTCCCTGGAAAGGGAATAGATCATTTTCAACCCAATTGTAAGGTGACAAAGTTGAGATAAAATAAGTTTAAATGACTTGCCCAAGGTTCTTTATGTTCATGTTCCTGCCTCCCACCATTATGATGAAACGCCTTGCTCAATGTAAAAACTCCCTGGGGTATAATCAATTTGAATTTGATTATCACCATGTTCTCTGTGACTTTTGTTTAATTTGAAAGTCTTTCTCATAGAACAGTCTCCCACCCTAGTGTGTAGCAGAATGTATGGGGACACAGAAAATAGATAGTAACAATAAGACAATGCATTGCCATGGATCTAATTTCATGAGCACTCAGAATTCTAGAGATAACCCCTGCTGTCCCTAGGCACTAATATACAGTAATCCTATTTGACGGATTAAGTCCAAAAGTTTGTGAACTGAAAGAAGAAACTCGTAACTCTGAGACAAAACAAAATCAATAGAGTTCTAGTCAAACACTTCAACCACCCACAGGAGCAATAACAAATGTTCAGTTTTATTCAAGAAAACTGAAAGGCTGAAACAGCAATGTAAATATCCTAATACATTAAATTCCTGGTTTTGAAAAGGCAGGAAACTAGTAACTGAATAAGACCTGGTTGAGAGAAGCTTTTTTTTTTTTTTTTAAATATATTTTATTGATTTTTTACAGAGAGGAAGGGAGAGAGATAGAGAGTTAGAAACATCGATGAAAGAGAAACATCGATCAGCTGCCTCCTGCACATCTCCTACTGGGGATGTGCCTGCAACCCAGGTACATGCCCTTGACCAGAATCGAACCCGCGACCTTTCAGTCCGCAGGCCGACGCTCTATCTACTGAGCCAAACCGGTTTTGGCGAGAGAAGCTTTTTTTAAGCTTTCATGACTCTGAGACCATTGGAAATCCAGGCCCAGAAGTGTTGCTTGAAGAACACAAACATGCCAGGATCATCAGTAGTAAGTGGGCAAATCACTCACTCATCAATTCATTGAATAAATATTGTCTAACAAATTTTGACCTATAAATTAAGAAAGGCCTTAGACAAATCTAGTTGAATTTGCTCAAGGCAGTTAAAAAAAGAAGTGTGCTCAGACTAAATGTTTTCTACTTTTTGTTTTTTCATTCCTTAAAATGTTATTTTTATTGTTTTTAAACTAATTGATTCATTTGTTGAAACTCAATTAGTAGAGATAATCTTATAATGATGACATGGCTGAGAATGCGGCAATGTACTAGATAATCTGGTATAAATTATTGAATTAGGATTGGCAAAACTTCTATTGCCTTAAAATTGAGGTGCCAGCACCACCAGTACCTTACACAGAACATGCGTAGCTGTGCAGAAAATAGAGATGAGCATGTGTCGGTGTGGGACTGCATGTCAGCCCAGTCTGAAAGACTCCAAAGTGAAAACAGCTGTCTGATCAAATTAATCTCCCTTGAATTGATGAAGTTTGGATGAATTTCTTGGAACTGTGGCAAATGTCTTCACCACTATCATTAAAAAAGCTATCAGTTAGAAAATTAGAAGGAAAGATTCAGTGATTAATCCTACAAATAATTAGTATTTTCATTTTCTAGAGCAAACTAATAAATCTAAGAAATGTTCACATCTTTTCCAGGCTAAAGCATTTGATCAGACTTGATAAATTAATTCAATCTACTTGTTAATTCTTTAACAAAAGAAGCAGATTTTTTTCTGTCAAATCGAATTCATTCAGTCCTTTACTCATTCATTCAGCCAACATACTAGTATAGGAGCATCTGCCAAGTGCCAGGCCCTGGACTCATTACATTGGAGATGGGTAAAGTTATCTTACCTGTAAGGTGCCCATGTTTTGTGGGTCAGACAGGTACATAAGCAGAAAATTTCCTAACAGTGTGGTAAGGACAGTTGTAGAAATCTGCACAAGGCATCATTAAAGCCTTAAGGAAGGGGTCCAGGAGAGAACCGGCCAGAAACACTCCCCGAATGCAGAGATATGTGGTGTGCAGGCTGAACTCCCAAGATTTATTAGCTCAGCTAGAAACCTGGAAGTTATGCTTCTTTTTTTCAACAATTCAGTACTAGCAATGTCATTGTCAAGATAGGTCTTCAACCTATTGAATCTTCTTTACATCATGGCATCATTACTGCAAGCAACTATTATTTCTAGGCTTTGTTCAAATCATTGTCCATGAGTCTACTGGAGAACATTTTTATAGGGCCTATGCTTCTCATGGCAGGGTTCTACATAATAAACCTGATCCCTATCCATACATCCTCCTTCATAATAGGGCATTCTTTCACTTGTCCATTATGCACCATCTACACTAACTTCTTTATGGTCATAGGAGGAATCAAGTTATTTCCTGTCTTAGAGATTTGAATTCTCCCTTTTCACTCTTCAGCTGGTTAACTCTATTCATATTTTAATTCCAAACTTCTATATTACTTTCTCAGAGGGGCCTTGATGTCCAGGTCAAGATTAGGTCCTTTTTTATAACCTCTCATTACATTTGACTTCTCTTCATAGAACACCAAGTATGACTCAGAATCTCTAAAAAGATGTGCTCAAATTTTTATTAGAATTCTTTGTTTTGATGAGATAAAATTAATTTTGTTTCCATCTACTCTCTCCGGCAAATGAGAAATTCAACTTCAGTAATCCTTGGGAATTCCCAAAGAGGGTTATAACAAGTATTAAGGTAATTGCATAGCACCAGGGAGTATAGAAAGCTTTTCTGGATTTTGGCCCCCTGTGCACACAGGTTAGTATTGAGATACTCATGGCTCAAGTTAATGTGGTCAATGTTTTCTAATTCCAGAGACAACTGCTTGTGTGCCATGCTCCTATAGTTCCCTGGGAGCACCTGCCTAGGTGTGCCATGAAACCATTTTTCTAAGGACTTGCAATTTTCTTGAAGTCCCAATGTTTTAGAACCACTGCCCCTCCAGTTGCTCTCCTTTTCCTAGTCAAGAATCTTACCTCCTTATTGCGTTAACCCCAAAGCTGTACTATCTGAACCTGCTGGAGGAAATCTGTTTGGTGTTACTGACTTGCCCATAAGTTCATGGACACAAATCTTATATTGGTCTCAACACTGTTTAGCAACCCTAGCAAGTCCCTCTAGTGAGCTTGCTTTCCTGTTGTCCAAAGTAGCTCCTTCATGCCTTCTGTCCTTTAATCACCTCCTTATCCTCATACACCTCCCCACTCTCAATTAATGATTCTCTTCATACATCATTAGGAAAAATAATCCAGGTACACAAATGTCCTCAATTTCCCTATACCAAATTTATAAACCTGCTTGAATCTATTGTTTTCTATCTTTTTCTTCAATCCTATTGTAAATCAGGACATCCTTAGTTCCTATTAATACAAAATATCTGCCTGTCCTCTAGATTCTTTTACTTCTTGCTGCCTTTAGGAATTTTCTTCATCCGCTATCCATTCTCTGTTGCATTACCAATCTCTCTCCTCACCTGTAGTATTTTCATCAGCATACAAAATCACTTAGTATTTTCCATTTGGAAGTTAAAAATAACTCTCCTTTTCCACCCATCACCTAATTTATGATTCCCTTCATAGCCCAATCTAAATGTTCTAATTCCTTTAGCTACCCACTTCCCATTGATACCTCACCCCATATCATCCTGGTTCCTGCCTTTATCATTTAAACAAAAATGTTCTAGTGAAAATCACCAGAAAACTCCATGTTGCCCAATCTTATTGACATTTTAAACCACATTTTCACTCAATCTCTCAGAATCAGTCAACACTAAAAACATCCTACATTTTTACTTTATTAATAACAGTCCTAGTTTTCCAAAAATCAGTCCTGGCCATGACTTTTTAGCTACCTTTTCAGGTTTATCCTCTATCAGTTATATGAATGTTCATGTTTTTCAGGTCTTGAGTAGACAATCACTACAGAACCCATTTCTCAGAGGTAACTTAGTCCCTGGAGCAAGGTCTGTCTAACCAGAAAGGCATTGGTTGTTCTGGGGTTAGCCCCTCCAGTAGTCATAATGCCAAGTACTCCACTAGTACAATTGATATGACTTTTGGTTCATTCTGAGGTGACAGACTTAATAATGGAGTTTATTAATTACCATTCTAGTGGCTAATGACCTCACTAGCTCTGTGTCAAACATGTTTAGGATAGACTAAAATTTCCATCTTGGCAGTAAGGCCCATTCATTAACAGGAAAATCTCACCTTCAAGGGTCTCTTACTCTCTGAAATGCCCATAGTTGAAGTCATCTACTATCTAGAACAGCTAAAATAAATGATAAATTTAGTTCACTTGACTTTTAGTATGTTGTCCTTACCAAACCCCCAAGATTACTTAGCAGAACCTTCCTGCAAAAGCCCTAATCTCTGTTGCATGTGTGGCTGTGCCCAAATGACCATAATCCTGAAAATGTTGGCCCATTCAACATCACCTACTGTAACAATGCTCTGTTGATTGCAGCAGAGACACACATGGTCTCTGTGTTCAGCGTGCTCCCTGAGATTTCCAAGGTCACACATGAGGGAGCTCTGGGGAAGGTGCTATTTTTAGAAGTCATGTTGTCAGTGAGGGAGGTCTAGGATTCAGGGTCATCCCAGTGATTCGACAGCCCCCACTAGCCTTCACTTGCCATGGCTGTCTAGTTAAAATTTTGCATATGACCCTGAGACTTCCAGTAGTCCCACAACAAAGTTACAAACACCTGCAATACCTTTTCCACAGCCACAGTGTCTTGAGGATTGTTATAAGCTCACCCAATCCCCTGAAGCAACTAAGAAACAATGGCTCTGAAATTTATATTATACTTTGCTGTCTCAAAATAACAGATTGCAACTGTGTAGGAGTTACTGAATTTTTAATGCTAGAACTGGCTGTGAAGAAAGAATATATTTTCAGTTCTATATTATTTTTTTCTTTACATATTTTGATGCCTGAATTCTGGTTCAGAAAAGACCTGAAGAGGAACTGACCTAGAAATTTCTATAGCTTGCCAATCTCTGTGGATCCCTGCGCCATGTGTTTTCAAGGGGACTCAATGAACAGTAGATAAACACTGAATGATTGTGGATTAGAAAAACACAAAACACGGGTTCAGTCACAGTGAAAGAAGAAATCAGCAACAAATGTAAATGTGTGTGAGTTTGTTCAGAGGAGAGAAAAAAAAGAAAAAAAAAAAACCTCAGAAATAAAGTGAACGTCTTCAAGAATTAGTATGTGAACAGGAAACTATCAATTGAGGTTTGGAACTGAGATATTAGAAAGTAAAAAGGGAAAACTAATAATTTAAATAACAGATGTTTTCTCTGTATTCAAAACCTGTTAGAAAAGACCTTCCAACCCAGAAAATATAAGTATTGCCCTCTATATAATAGAGGAGGAAAAAGTCCAGTCTAGGCAGCAAGCTTGAGTTGTGAGCTGAACCTGAATGAAAGAAGAAAGGTCTTAACAGAGGAGAATAAAAAGAGGACCTGGAGGGGGAAAGGAAGGGTTGTTATAAATATAACTTGTAGGGAGTTGGGGCTATAGTCGAGTAACAAAGCTGACTCAGGCCTTCTAGAACATGAGAGGTGAGGGTGGACAAAAGTTGGGGAAAGGAACAAATGATAGAGCTCACTCCAACTCTCACCAAAACCTGAAGGTCCAGTTTCTGGAACAGCAGCAATACACACTAAGACATGTAGAGGGAAGATACTTGTGTAGCTGGTTTGAGAACGTATTTTTCTGTGGAGGTATGATTTATTCAGTCAGGCTTTAATTTCTTTGGAAAAGGTAAATTGTCCTTGCAGGGGCACAGGCTCAAATTATTTTTAAAGTGTCACAAAGAATTTCAGCCATGTTATAGTGCTATCATCTGGTGCCCATTGTTCAACTCTCTGATGAGTTTGTTTATTTTTTAAAATTTATTTTTAATTGAATTTATTTGGGTGACATTGGTTCATAAAATTATACAGGTTTCAGGTATACAATTCTGCAATACATCATGTGTATATTGTATTGTGTGGTTAACACCCCAAGTTACATCTCCTTCCAACCCCACTTATTCCCCCTTTACCTTTTTCCACCTCCTCCTCTGATGAGCTGATTTAAATGAAGAGGATGCATCTAATGTGAAATGAGAGATAAAGTAATGAATGAATTTCAGCCTGGTATACCTTGTGGCTTTGTAATTATGTGATGTCCTAAAGAAATCTATGTCAAAAGTTTATAGGGCAAGACACACTTATAACTGTTTTAAGTTCTGAACAATTTCCCTACCAAAAGGAGTGTAACAAAGAAGCAGGCTCTTTCTCTAAAGCAGTAGCCACACCCGCAGTATGACCACAGAATTGGCTCTGAGGTCCATTAAGTTAACAAGAGAAATGAGAAAAAGAAGGAAAATATTTTCCCTTAGAAGCCCAAGGTTTCTCTGCACCGTTCTTTAGTTTCAATAACCAATGTGAAAGTTACATTTCAGGATAACTTATTGGCCATACTCATGGTTAAAGCAAAATGTTGGTATGGTCTTATTTGTAAAGTAAAACATTTGCCTTTAGCTTCTTCAACTGCACCTCTTTATAAATGGATTGAGAACGCCATATGCATGATTTTGCTGAGTCCACACAAAAGTTGGGGTAGGCACGACCAGATGTACATTTTGGAAGGACATCTGGGGCTGCAATATGAAGGGTAAATTAAATGTGAAGAAGTAACTGGCAGGGTGATCAATTAGTAGATAAGTTAGACTGAGGCTCAGAACTAGAAACTTTCACTATCTTTTGTGTGTACACATATTTTGAAGATTTGTTCTAAAGTTTCCTCAAGCTCTAAAATTGTCCCTATATTGACATATGAAATAAATGAAGCTATAGGGAGTTGGCTGAACAAAATTTACACTACTTGTGTTTTTGTAGACTTTAATAACATGCTTTGGGATCCCCTGCTACCTCACCCCAGACTAAAGTGTAGCTCTATGTGGTTCAATTCCCTATGCAAGTCTCTCTATCCTCTGGTCCTCTCTTCCTGTAGTGAATTCTCTCTCTCTCTCTCTCTCTCTCTCTCTCTCTCTCTCTCTCTCTCTCTCTCCTTCCGGCTTCCCCAAAATCACCTGAAATGTTTATTTTACATATAGAAAGCAGTGCTGGACATAGAATAAAGTTGTAAGGAAAGGCTTTTATGTTGAGTTTTCATTACCTTTTTTAATACTGCCTACAGATTAGTTGATCTTTGGGGCTACTTAACTATATTCTAGTCTTTCTAGGTCATCAGTAATGTGATGTATGTCAACATTCTCTAGTGAAACAGAACCAACAATATATAGAGAGATATACAAAAGAGGAGATTTATTACAGGAATTGGTTCACATAATGATGAACACCAAGAATTCCCACAACTGCCAACTGCAAACTGGAGAACCAGGAAAGCCGGAGGTCTGAATCCAAAGACCTGAGAACTAGAGAAGCCAATGGCAAGGGCAGTTCAAACAAAGAAAGCAAATTTGCTCTTCTTTCACCTTTTTGTTTTATTAAGGCCCTCAAGGGATTGGACCATATTCACTCACACTGGTGAAGATACTCTTCTTCACTAAGTCTACTAACTCAAATGTTAATCTCTTCTGGAGACACCCTCACAAACACACTAAGAAAAAAGTGTTTTCCCAACTATTTGGACATGTCTTAGCCCAATCAAGTTAAACAAAATCAATCATCAGAATGAGAACAGGCAGCACATGTACTAAAATTGTAACAGTAGAGAATAGCCTGGCCCCTGTGCAAGGATGACACACAAATCTGAGAACAGGAGAACAACTCACATTCTCTGTGTATGCAGATGCACACTCCATCTTTTGGGGAGAGACTTACCATAGATTGGATTCACTCAGGCATTGATTACACACCCATCAAAAGTAGGAAGCTAAAAGCCACAATAATGACAATCCTATTACAACTTCTCCCGTTTCTGATATTTAAAAATTGTGGTGCTTTACAATGAATTATATTATTTGTTTGCCAAAACAACCCTCTGTAACAGCTTCACTGATCTGGAAACTGGGGCTCAGAGAAGTTGAATTATCTGCCTAACGTAACGCAGCTCAAGGTGGCAGATCTGGGATTTAGTCCCATGTCTCCTGGCCCCAATCCAGTTTCTTTGCCCTCCTCCACCCAAGATAAATGAACCTGTTTATAATTTTGAAAGCTAGGTAATTATTCACTTTGTCTCATCTCCTTCGTTTTTCCTAAATAGTTTCATTAGCAAGCACTCTACTTAGAAAAATTTTCCAGTTTGCAAAGCTTGTTAAACTCCTCAGTATTCGTGCAACATAATGATTTTCCTGCAAGACTGAATAATCTCTGTATTCAGTGTGTTCACCTATGCTGAGTCGGAGAGAAAAAGGCACCTTTCAATGTGTCAACATTGCTATACTTCTCTTGGGTCATGGCTATTTAAACCCTCACATCTATAAATTGGCTATTATATCACTGTCTCCAGGGGTTCCTTTAGTTAAAAAATTACAACTTTAGCCTTAGCAGGTGTGGCTCAGTTGGTTGAGTGTCATCCCATGCACAGAAAGGTTTCAGATTCAATTCCTGGTCCAGGAACATGCCCAGGTTGCAGGCTGGATCCCTGATCTCCAGTAGGGGTATGCAGGAGGCAGCCAATTGATGTTCCTCTCTCTCTCCCTCCCATTTCCTTCCTCTCTAAAAGTCAATTTAAAAAAAACTTTTATAAAAGATGATTACAACTTTAATCTTCATATCCAGCATCCAAATTGAGAAGGAAGTCAGTAATTTTCATCACCCAGTTGCTACTACAAAAAAGCTAGTTCACTGGAAATTACACAATTCATATAATTCGTGTGTGGCATTTTGTTTGCCATGAAAAATATTTCTAGAAACCATACTTACCCAGATTCCTTAGCTAGAAACAGCTGTAGCATCCTACAAACTGGATTCTCTATGCCTGATCTTCTAGGAACAGAATTTACTCTAAATTCCTTTCATCCACTTAGTCCCACACCAATCTCCAACCAAGCAAAGTGGTTGGAGTGTTTAAATTTCTTTCCATTGTTCCCCCTTGTTCACTAGGTTTTAACTTAAACCATGAGTTCTCTGTGGATTTGGGTTCCACAATTACTCTTGATTTGAGTACATCTGAGACATGTCGTACAGTGAGAAAAACAAGTGTTCTTGTTTCTCAGACACACTGTTAGATAATAGCATGGCATTAGCCAAGTCAGTTCATTAAAGAAAAGCCTAGGTTATCCATGACTGAAGAACACCATCATCTAGTTCTTCTCAGCCTAGATGCAAAGTCATTTTCCTCCCTTCTTTTTCTTCTTGGAATGTCTGTCAGAGATTCTTACTGCAGACATAGTTGGGCAGCTATGTTTGGAGATGAGAAGGGTAAGAATGTATGAAATGTGAACCAATTCCATGAGGACATTTGCTTTCTATGGATCTCTCAGATATTCATTTCAGAGATTCTGAATAAGTCTTTATTCACATCTCACAACAAGTATAGTAGATGAAACAAAACCAGCTTTAACTGCTCCATGTATCATAAAAGACTCACATTCTTGGATCCTGATTTGACAAGGAATGTTTGGAGGTTATAATACCTTGGATTATATTAGGGAGGTAACACATGAAAACAAATCACAGAGACACACAGGAGGTCATATCAGTTCAAATTTACTACAGTTATTGCTTCTAACATTTTAAATATTCTACGTAATTCTGTAGCACGTTAATGTGAATATCAGAAGGATATGTTGGGGAAGAAATGACTTACCATCTGCAGAATCAAAGTTCAAGCCTTGGTTAGGCCAAAGTATTTTTTGACACCTTCAAGTTCATCCATTAGAAGAGCAGAGGAAATTCCCTGGTACTGAAATCAATAAAGACATTGCTATTGAGAGTACCAGGAACCCATCCTCCAATAGTCTCTTTTGCCCTTAGCATTGCTTAGTAGAGGCTTTTTCCCAGCTGCAGGTTGCTCCTTGTGAGTGACGGAGATCAGTAAAAAGAGAAAGTCAAAAGAAGAGATATAGGAGTTGAGACGAAGGAATATGGCATATCAGGCAGGATAGGCTAGGCTACACTGTTCATTTAAAAAAAAAATTTCAGTGGTTAACATAACCAAGATTCATTTCTTGGAGATTCATTTCATGACCTTCTTGGGCAGGATGGGAGCTCTGGCTGCATCATCACATCTTCACTCGGGGATGCAGGCTGAGGGAGACGCCACCATTTGGAACAATACACTTCCCCATTACCATGCGGGAAGGCGAATGTTTTGATGTGTGGTCTAAATATTAATGCTTCCAATGGGAAGTGACAGTTGTCAGTCATACTCACATTTTATTAACCAAGTAATAGTCACATAACCATACCTAATAGGCAGGGAAGTATAATTCTCCTTTGTGCCCAGAAGAGAAGAGCTGAATATTTATCATAATCCTAAACTTCACTGTAGTTGGAGAAATGAGAGACAAATCAATGAATAGCCCCGGGCCTAAGCTGTGTGCACTGTGCCCAGGAGAGAAGCATGTGGGGTGGGGAAAGGCAGTGTCTACCTTAAGTAGGGTCCTTGCACTTACAGTAGGAAATCTAACAGGCATGAGAAATAATTTCCCCAAATCCCGCAGAGAGGAAGTAGCAGAACTAGGCTTTTTGGTTTTCTGTGCCCATGTCTACTGCCTCTCTCATGTACCAAATTGTCCCACTAAGTAATTGAAAGGTTGATCTCTACCTCCAGGCACTTCCTGTGAAGCTGGGCAAAAGCCTAATGCAGGGCACACAAGAAATTAGTGAAACTACCAAGTTGGTGTAAATTAAAATTGAAGTTGGTGAAAATACTAGTAGATCTAAGGAGTTCAGGGAACATGTGCTTGGTATAGCCAAGGTTGTTTCAGCCTGGGAAGCCTTCCTGAAAGAGGAAAGATTCACAATCACCCTCAAGGAATAGGTAGGATTTATTTAAGGAAGGAAGAGGGTAGAGAATCTTTAAAATGAGCAGAAGAGCAAGAGAAAGGGCAGAATGGGAGTGCCTTGCACCAGTGAGAAACCCTGAGGAGCTTGGACTGAGCAGAATGAAGGCAACATGCCAGGACACCAGCTGGATGGGCCAACTGAGGGCAGATCACTCTGCAGGGGAGCCCATAGGAAGCTATGACGGGCCCCTGAGCAGAGGCATCGAATGGGGATGCAGGTGTGTAAGAAGGTTGTGTAACAGCAAGATGATTTGGAGGTGGGCAAGAGAGAAATTCAAGGAAGCTCCCACTCCCAGAAGACCATTGCAATGACCCTGAAAATGGGCAGATTTGAGTTGGTGTTTAAGATGCAAAAACTCATCAGATCAAACGTTTTCAGTCTTGATTTTTTAAATACATTTTTAATTGATTTCAGGGAGAGGGAGAGATAGAAACATCAATGATGAGAATCATTGATCGGCTGCCTCTTGCACACCCTCAACTTGGAGTCAAGTCCACAACTCTGGCATGTGCCCTGAGTAGGAATCAAACCATGACCTCCTGGTTCATAGGTCAATGTTCAACCACTGAGCCAAACAAGCCAGGCTTCAATCTTGATTTTAGTTCATAACACACATTAGCTGTTCATTCTTAGGAGAGAGTTTGTGGGCAACCATCCAGAAATGGACTCTCCCTTTGGTCTCTAGGGTAAGAAAAAGTAAGCTAGTGAGGACAACTGTTTGGCAGAGAGGTCAGGGGAGAGTAGCTGCTCACAAAACCCTTGCATCAGGGAGATGCAAGTCACAGCCTCTAGCATGCTGAGCTCACCGTCTAATAAGCCTGAGGGTGACCTCTCTGAGCTGACAAAACTGGAAAATGGTTGCCCTGTCATTATCTCTCTCTGAACATGAAAATAAACCTGGACCCAGATGCAAAGCTCCAGCTCTCTGCCATTAACTCCATCAACCAGCACAGCTTCGCTAGAGCCAAGAAGCTCCCATGCACCTTGGGAAAATGTAATTGCCTACTTATTGCTATTACTGTGATTAATAAGGGTGAACCTGCTCCTATCAATGCCTCATAAGAGCAGTGGCAGCCACCTTTTAGAATATAGGAGCCAGGAACCCCGTATCACCTCCTGGCCAAACATCAACACATTAACTTACCCCCCCGCCCCACACACACACACACGCTCACACACAATCACACACACACACACACACACACACACACACACACATGCTGACATTCAGGGTCCTGTGCACACACACCACTAGAACAAGGCTGGTTTTCCTCCCTCCCCTCCTTTCCCAGGCCCTCTAGGCCAGGGGTCCTGAAACTTTTTAAACGGGTCCAGTTCATTGTCCCTCAGACCATTGGAGGGCTGGACTATAGTTTTAAAAAAAACTATGAACAAATTCCTATGCACACTGCACATATCTTATTTTGAAGTAAAATAACAAAATGGGAACAAATACAATATTTGTATTTGCATGTGACCCACGGGCCGTAGTTTGAGGACCCCTGCTCTAAGCCAACCCTACTGAACTGATTGTCCTATCACCAGGCTCCTGGACCTTTAGTCACTGAAGCAGCTGCAGGCGACAGAGAAGTCAGGCCATATCTGCAGAGGTGCAGTGGGGAAGCTGGGCTGGGACTCATTCAGTGCAATTTATACTCTCTTTCCTTCTGATTTTATGGTGCTTTTATTTTCATGGCCCCCAGAAAGTATTTTTGTCAAAATACACATCATAGCATTAGGCCTGCAGAGGAGGCACTTTATGACAGCCTCCCCAGTGAGGGCATAAATGAAGAGGCATGTGACATAACTGCTACTTATCCATTGGTGACTGGTTCCCACTGTAAGGCAGAAAAGATCTTGCTGCTTCCATTAGGAAGCTTTCTGCTCCCGAGGACTGTAATTAGCTAAATGCTCTTAAACTCCACTACAGAAGCAGCTGGGTATATTTCCAGGTGACGGTTCAAAGCTTTACTCATAGGGCTCTTTGCCTTTCTAGATGTTAATTGCAATCTGGGAAAAACAGGGAAAACAGTATAAAACAAAGTTGGAGATTCAGGCAGGGGGCAATTGGTAGCAGGAGGACGTGCTGGGGCAGAGGAAGGTGGCTGTGAGGGCCAGTTCCTGACATGTGGCCCGTCCAGGCAGGATGGACACTGGGTACCCTCAGCTAGCTCTAAACTGAGCCCAGATGGTAGAGGCCAGGGCCACATTAAGACTTTGATAGAATGTAAGGTTATGGCCCATGCCCTCCCATGGGAAAGTCAAAAGAAAATTTATTTTCTGAAGTGATATTAAATTTATATATAGGTTGAATTAAAATAGCTTTTTTACAACATTCTAATTAAAAAGTTATGGGTGAGTTTATTAAAACTGAACTGTTTTCCCTTTTCTGGTTGAAATGCTGCTCCTCTTGCCCTAAGCATAAGCTTAGTCAATCTCTTGGGTCCCATCATTGAGTTAACCCATGCCTAATTGCTTTGGTAATAAGTAACTGATTGGAGTCCAGAATGCCATCAAGAACTTAATGCCCATAGACTGAAATCTAGACAGAATGATGTGCTTTGCTCCAGGTAGGAAACTGTTATTCTATGTATGATGAGACCTCAGTCATAGACAATAGTCAGGGTACCCTGCAGTCCTAGAGACTCTGCCTGAATGTCACCTCACCAAACGGGCATCCCCTGACAATCCATCACAAGAAGAACTTTTCCCTCCTAGTCACTCTCTATCTCTCTACCATGATTTATTTTCCTTTATCGCACTTATCTAAAACACTAGGGGCTCAGTGCACGAATTCATGCATTTTGAAAGGAACTGTGGGCTGCAAGGCTGCGGTGGGCGCAGGGGCGGGTCTCGGCCCATCCTCTGCACCCCCACCTGGCCCCTCCCGCCATGACCCCATCCTCTGTCTGCTGGCAGCCCCACTCCTGCTGCTGCCGCTCCCACGTGCTAATGGCGCCTGCCCAGCTCGCACCCACTGATGGTGCAGAGCGATTGGGGCGGGTGCCATCAGTGGGTGCGAGCAGTGGCTGCTGCCCCAATCACCCCTCAGGAGCAGGGGGAGGTGGAGAAGCCCTCAGGGGCAATCTGGGCCAGCAGCCACTGCTTGCACTAGCTGATGGCCCTGAGCAATCGAGACTGGTGCTGGTTACTGGCAGCAGGTGCGAGCGGCAGCTCTAGCACCAGCTGTGGGTGCAAGCGGGTCCAGTGCCATCAGCAGGTACGAGAGGCAGTTGCTGCCCCTATCGCCCCCTCAGGAGCAAGGGGAGGTGGAGCAGCCCTGAGGGGTGATTGGGGCCAGCAGTCATTGCTCACACCCGATGATGGCACTGAGCAATTAGGCCTGCACCAGGCACTGGCAACAGGTGCAAGCACTGGGCAGGACCACGTCACACGGGAGCAAAGAATTTTCAGTAACCACCAGAGGCTCACCCTGATGACAGTGACTGGAGCCTTCCTTGGTCTGGCAACCCCACTCACCTGCTCCACCATCCCACTGCAGCCAACACCCAACATGTTCCGCGTCTACAACCTGCTGCCAATACCTGCCCCCACTCACGCATGCCCCCTGGTGGTCAGCGCATGTCATAGCAACCGACTGTTCAGTTGTTCTGCTGTTCGGTCTATTTGCATATCAGGGTTTTATATACACTGAGTGGCCAGATTATTATGACCACCCCATCAGTACTTCGTTGGGCCACCTTTTGCCTTCAATACTGCGGCGATTCTTCTTGGCATTGACTCCACGAGATGCTGAAAGGTGATGCGAGGAATCGGACACCATGCCTGATGAACAGCACTGTCCGGTTCTGTGAGATTTGATGGTTGTGGGACCAGCTGCCTGATGGCTCTTTTGACTTCATCCCACAAATGCTCAATTGGATTGAGATCTGGTGATTGTGGGGGCCACCTAAGCAAGGTAAAGTCTCCCTCATGTTCTTGAAACCACTCCTGCACAATACAAGCACTGTGGCATGGCGCATTGTCTTGTTGGAAGAAGCCATCTCCATTGGGATACGGCATCAACATGATAGGATGAACTTGATCAGCAACGATACTTAGGTATGTTGTGCTATTCAGACATTGTTCCACACAAATTAAAGGGCCCAAATCATGCCAGGAAAACATGCCCCAAACCATAACACTGCCCCCATCAGCTTGAAGGGTTGTACTCATGCATGTGAGGTGCATGCTTTCATGCTGTTTCTGCCAAATTCTCACTCTGCCATCTGCATGATGCAACTGGAAATGTGATTCATCGGACCACATGACTTTTTTCCCATGCTCGACTGTCCAATCCTTGTGTTCCTGTGCGAATTGGAGACACTTTATCTTGGTAACTGCAGGCAGCAAAGGTGTTCGAATAGGCCTTTGGCTTCCATATCCCATACGATGCAGTGTACGGCTAATTTGCCTACAAACATCAGGTGGTCCTAATAATCTGGCCACTCAGTGTATATAGATAATATTATATTGCACACAAACTGTTTTAGTGTATGAGGGTCTTTGGTAGGCTGAATAAAGACCAACAGAAGATGCCCATTCCTTAATTCTTGGAACCTATGAATCACAGTACCTGACATGGCGAAAGGTACTTTGCAGAGGTGAGTAAATTAAGGATTTTGAGATGTGGGTATTATCCTGGATTATCCAGGTGAACATGATGTAATCACATGAATCCTTATAAGAGGGAGGCAAGAGATTAGTCAGGGAAAGATGATGCAATGATAGAAGCAGAACAGAAAAGGCCACCAGGAGTGGGACCATGAACCAAGGAGTGCAGGTGGCTCTTAGAAGCTGGAAGAAGCAGATAATGGATGACCTAGACCTTCCAAAAGAAACCAGTCCTATCAAGACCTTTATTTCAGCCTGTAAGATTCATTTTGGACTTTGGCACCAGAACTGGGTATGTTTCCAGGTGATGAAGATAATAAGATCATATTATTTTAAGTTTGTGGTAAAGCAGCAACAGGAATTTAATACAGGGTCTACACTGCATTTCCAGATCCTAGACTAATGCCTGGCACTCAGTAGGAAATAAATGCATACTTGTTGAATAAAGAATGAATACGTAAATTCATTCTTTATTCCAAAATGAAACAGATTTTTTAGAGCAGGATCTAGGCCATATCCAGCTTTGGTTTTCTGCCCAGCTCTTGGCACTTTACAAAAGGTAATCATCAAGAAAAAATACACAAGTTTCAAGTAGTATTTCCAACTGCATTCAGGAATCAAGTTATGGAGCATCTGCTGTGTACCAGACACTTTAGTAAGCATTAAAAATACAAGACCAGCCCACCTGGCATGGCTCATAGTGATTGAGCATCAACCTATGAGCCAAGAGGTCACAGTTCAATTCCCGGTCATGGTACATGGCTGGGTTGCAGGTTCGATCCCCAGTGTGGGGCATGCAGGAGGCAGCTGATCAATGATTCTCTCTCATCATTGATGTTTCCCTCTCTCCCTCTCCCTTCCTCTCCGAAATCAATAAAAATATAGTTTGTAAA
>NW_006298960.1:586418-601989 GCF_000327345.1 Myotis davidii | reverse complement strand
GCCCACTGTTCTGGGCCATGGTGCTCATATATTTGGTGAAACATTTTTCTGAACTCTTCTGTGAAGTGTTTTTGAATGAAATTTACATCTAAATTGGTGGACTTTCAGTACAGCACATTGTCCTCCATAATATGGGTGAGATTCATTTAATCAATGAAGGTCTGAATAGAACAAATTATTGACCTCCCTCAACAAGAAGGAATTCTGCCAGCTGATCGCCTTCAGACTTCAACTGGACACCAGTTCCTTCCTGTGTTTCCAATCTGCCAGCCCACTTTGCAGATTTGGGATTTGCCAACCTGCATAATTGCAGGTAAATCTCTTCACAAATACCCCCCCCCACACACACACACACACCCTATTGGTTTTTTTCCTCTGGAGAACCCCAACTAGTATAAACACATAGTATAATGCCTACCCATATTGTACACACTGAATGTATTTTATCCCACTCAGTGGCTGCCCACAACATTTTAAGATATAATATCCCCATTACACAGAATAGGAAATGAAAATTAGCAAGATTAAATGTCTTGCCTATGCCATGCAGATAACGAATGCTAGAGGCATGATTCAGCTGTTAACTAACCCTGGACTCGTCATCCACAGTGCTGCCCCCACTCTGCTTTAAAGGTTAGCCAGACAACATGCTAAGAGAATTTCAGATTCTTTTAAAAGGCATAAACTACGGATTTAAGTTTATTGAAATTCCAGTTTTTAATACTTTCCCAGGGACATACAAATGCTCAATCAATATGCAATGCTCTAATCCATTTGATTGCATTAGACCACCTGGGCTCTTTAAGACTGCTAAAATGAGCTTCCGGAAGATGCATATATTAAGTAGAGAATGCTCTGAGCAGCATTGCCTTGTTTTACCCTAGCATTTTAATCATCTGTATAGTATTTTGGCATTCCACTTTCATCACTGCTTACTACATTCTATAAATTCCCTTTGATCAGGTTAGATATATAGATTTACTGTGTGCTTGTCTACTCTGCCCCCACCCCAGTGAATATGCATAATGAAACATACATATCTTATTTTCAAAGAAATACTGATAAATAATTTAGGAATATAGTATTTGTGAGCTGTTGTTAACACTGCTTATGCCAAACTAAGACTTGTGAGGATCCAAACATTCTTGGATGCAAATACTTCTGCCTCCAGTGAAGATGAAATAAGTGGGTATATTTACCCTTCTGCCTGAAACAACAAAAATATAGACATAATATATGAACTAATGGACAAGACATTAGACATTGGGAAAGGAAGGACACTGATTTTGAAAAACAGGAAATAAACAAAGAGTCCCTAAAATTGCCACAATGTGCTTTCTTGACAGTTTCCAGGCCACAATACAAGGAGGGAAAACCCAGTTCCTCGCTGGGCTGAGGAAACTGACTAAGAGTCTAGGTCCCAAGGCAGTTCACTGTACAAAACAGAGTGTGGAGAGGAGAGGGTGGAACAGTGACAGAACTCTGAGGTCCTCAGAGGATCATTCCTGAGTATTCAACTAAATACTGATTAGTGCATTCATGTGAGTAAACTGCTGAAGAACAGAAAAAGCATGACCCTAAAGCATTAGAGGTAACAGTGCTGGGCTTTACAAAGTTGGAAAAGATTCTTGCTGCCATCTGCCAGAACATTGGGGCATTTGGTAGAACACACACAAAGGATTTACATCAGCAGTGGGAATAATTAATCCCCAATCAACATTGTTATGGCCCTTCCTAACAAGTCCTAAAAGCATGACCCGAAAGGATCAAACCATTCCCAGGTAACTTCACTATATCTCAGAAAGAAAGCTCAAGAATTTCTATATGAATACAAAAGAATATTCCAACATCCAGTAAGATAAAAGTTATAAGGCTGGTGTCAAATAAGAAATTACCAGACATTTAAAGAAGCATAAAAATATAACACTAGATAAAGAACTAAATCAATTGAAGCTGACCAAGAAATGACATAGATATTAGACTTAGTAGCAAGGACATTATAATTATTATAAGTGTGTTCCAAATGTTGAAAAATTAAGTAGAGACATGGAAGACATTTTAAAAGTACACAAACCACAAAAAATACAATCCATACGGTTTGAAATGAAAGTACACTGAGTGGGATTGACAGCAAATTGGACATAACAAATGAAACTATCAGTAAACTTGAAAACCTAGTACTAGGCACTATCCAAAATAAAACATAGATATTTTAAAAAATAATGGAAGGAGCATCAATAAGCTGTAGAATTATTTCATAGATCCAATACAGATATAGAGTCCCTAAAGAAGGTAGATCAGAAAAAAACTCTTTCAAGAAGTAATAGACAAAAGCTGTCTAAATTTAATAAAACTATAAACACAAATTCAAGAAGCTGAATTTAAAAAATTGGAAAGGGAAAACGAGTTGGGATATAACCCCTACTTTAGTCATAGATGTAATCATCTATGTAGAACACCTATGGACTATACAAAAGCTAATAGCCAAAATGGAACTAATCAATGTTGCAGAATATGTGATCAATATGCAAAATTCAGTTTAATTTTGATGTACTAGAAGTAAACAATCAAAAAATCAAATTTAACATTATCATTCACAAATTCATAAAAAATATGAAATACTGGAGTTAAATCTGACAAATGATGTGAAAGATATGTACAATTAAAACTATAAATTTTGTTAATGGAAGTTAAAGAACTAAAGAAATGGAGAGATATGTTTATGGTTCTAGAGACTGAATATTACTAAAATATTAATTCTCCCTAAATCAATTAATAAGTTCAATTAAATAATTCTAATTAAAATAACAGATTTTTTAATGCAACTTGATAAACTGAATCTAAAATTTAGATGAAAATTCAAAGAATCTAGAAAAGTCAATTTTGAAAATAAAAAACGAGTTGGAGAGATAATAGTAGCTAATTTCCAGATATACTATAAAGCTACAACAATGAAGGCGAAAGTATTGATGTAAAGATAGACAGTTAGATTAATGAAACAGACAGTGAGGCCAGAAATAGACCAACACATGTGTGGAAAACTGATTTTTAACAAAGGTGCAAAGGCAATTCAATGGAGAAGGGATAGTTTTTTTTCAACAAATGGTGCTGAAATAATTGGTTATCCATTCATTTTTTAAAAAAATGAATGACACCATATGTTAAAAGTAATTCAAAGTTGTTCATAGACCTAAATATACAAGCTAAAGCCATAAAATTTCCAGAAGGCAACATAGGAGAAAATATATATGACTTTAGTTTAGAATATTTCTTAGATACACCAAAAGCGTAATCCAAAAAGGAACTGTACAGAAAAGAGTTAACGTAGCAGGACTGAGGCTGCTGTCCTTGAAAGGCCTGATTGCAAGGTTGGCCATTGATGGGTGTCTTTAAACTTGGACTTCAGGAGGATTCCCACCTTTCTCCACTGATAAGAGTAGCCCACTGAGCCTAAACTGTTCCTACACACAATAGGGCTAAAGCTGAGCACATGCTTTTCTTCTGAGAGTCTGAAATTTGGGGTACATGCTAAGATGAAGATGCCTGCATTACCAACTACCCACCTCCCAATCCTCCTAAAAACCTTTAGACATTGAGTCTCTAATAAGCTTCCCTGGTTTAAAAAACAAACAAACAAAAAACAACTTTGTTCATGTTGCCACACTGCGTGCTGGGGGAATGACGTGCCTGCTGTGTGATTCCACGAGGAAAGGGATCTTGGAAGCTTAGGCCTGGTGTCCTCGGAACTGCATTTTCATCCCCTCTCCTTTTGCTGACCTTGCTTTTCTCCCTTAGGCATGGCTATATTATATGTTGCATTTGTGGGTTCTCGTAACAAATCACCAAACCTGGGGTGGTTTAGTGGATGCCTAACACAATAATAAATTGGCAAGTTGGACTTCATCAGAATTGAAAACTTCTATTCTTTAAAAGATACTGTAAAAACTACATGGCTGTAAAAAAGAAGGAATTCACCCTTTGAGACAGTATGGATGGACCTGGAGATTATTATACTAAGTGAATAAGCCAGTCAGAGAAAGATAAATGCCATATGATCTCACTAATATGTGGAATCCAATGACAAAATTAACTGATGAACAAAGTAGAAACAGAGGCATGGATGCATGGAACAGAATGACATGTCAGTGGGGAGGAGGATGGGAGGGACTGGAAGGAGGAAGGTGAAGAGATTAGCCAAAGAGCATATATGTGTAGACAATAATGTGGTGAAGGCCAGAGGAGGCGGGAAGGACCTAGGTGGAGGTGGGCAAAAGAGGGAGGAAAATGGGGAACATTTGTAACAGTGTCAACAATAAATAACAAAATAAAATAAGAGATACCCTAAAAGCAAGCTAGAGACTGAGAAAAAAAATTGCAAAGCCTATACCTGATAAAAAATACTTTTATATAGAACATATGAAAAACTCTTAAAACTGAATAATAAATTAATAAATAAAATTTTAAAATGAGTAAAAGATTTGAATAAACATTTTACCAAGGATATATGAATAATAAATAAGCACATTAAAAATGCTAGACATCGTTAATGGTTAATATCATTAAGGAAATGTGAATTTTTACTACATGAGATATCATTGCACACATACCGTCATATTAAGTGTTGAGCAGCCTCTGAGGATCCAGAACTCTCTTACACTGTTGCCAAAAACATGAACTAGAATAACCACTTTGGATAACTGCCTAGCAGCTTCTTAAAAAGATAAACATTTACCTAACAAATCATCTATCTTTCCACCCCTACCCAAAATAAATGAAAACATGCCTATGCACATGCTTGTGCAAAATGCCCATGGAAGATATTTTTCAATACCCCAAACTGGAAGCAATCTACACACCTACCACCTGGATGCATCTGTCCATCAACAAGTGAATTGAGAAAACAATTGTGGTTTATCCTTGTAATGGAATACTACTCAGCAATAAAACGGAATAAACTATTGGTACATACTACAACCTAAATTTATCTCAAAATAATTAATGCTGAGTGAAAAAAGACACATCCCAAAAAAGTCCATTACAGTATGGCCCCAACTATATAAAGTCTAGGAAAGCAGGTCAGTGGTTGCCTGAGGTGGGGGCAGAAAGAGCAGGAGGAAAGGATGACAAAAGGAGAAAGAAATCCCTCGTCAATTTTTGCTCAGTGGATAGAGTGCTGGCCTGCAGACTGCAGGGTTCTGGGTTCGATTCCAGCCAAGGGTACATGCCCGGGTTGAGAGCACGATCCCCACTGTGGGCATGCAAGAGGCAGCCAATCAATGATTCTCTCTCATCATTGATGTTTCTATCTTTCCCTCTCCCTTCCTCTCTGAAATCAATTTTTTTTAAATTAAAAAATTAAAAAGAAGCAAACAAAAACTTTTAGGGTATCTTGATAGTGGCCATTATTTCATATATATACATATGTAGAAACTTATCTATTGTGCACTTGAAATATGTTCAGTGTATTGAATGTCAATTATACTTTAGCAAATATATATATATTTGCCAAGCGACCAGAATGATGGAATGACTGGAATGACCAGAATGACCAAAACAACCAGTGACTATGACACACACTATGGCGGACAACCGACCCAATTGGCGCCCCAATGGTCCCCCCAAACCTCCCACAGGCCCTCCCCCCACCAACTGGCCTGGCCCCGATTGGCCCCCAATCGGGCCAGGCTGGCCAGACCCCACACATGCACAAATTTGTGCACTGGGCTTCTAGTTTTTAATAAAGCACAATATAATTACACTAAAAATAAAACAATTGCAATTTTATTTAATATTTAACTCAGTATTCATTGCAGATGTTATAGTATCATAATAGGGTACAGCTTTAACAGTTGTACCTTCTTCAGCCCAGCTGGAGTGGCTCAGTGGTTGAGTGTCAATCTATAAACCAGGAGGTCATGGTTCAATTTCTGGTCAGGCCCCATGGCTGGGCTGCGGGCTTGATCCCCAATAGGAGGCATGCAGGAGGCAGCTGATCGATGATCCTCTCTCATCATTGATGTTTCCATCTCCTTCTCCTTCTTCATGGCTCTCTGAAATCAATAAAAATTGTATAAAAAATAATAAATCAATAAAAGTTGTACCTTCTTCATTCTACACAGTATGTCTCTGTGACTACAAACACATTGGAGATTTTTTAAGGTGTAAATTTGAACTGCTTCATAAACACGAGATGAGGCTCCTGCCCAAATGCACTTCCTAGCCAGCCACACAACTCCATCTCCACATCTTCTCACATGTAGTAGACATCAGCTCTATGCATGTCCAGGACTATACTTCCTATTTCTTAGCTGTGCTTCAATATCCTCTCAAGACCATGTGCAAAACACCCCTATTTATTGAATTTCTGCTTCCTCAAAGCTCCATGGGAGATACAGTGAACGATTCTAGACTAACTTCTGTAAAACCGTCCTGTAGTTGGAAATATAAAGAGCAAAACATGGTAAATCCAATAATAACAATGAAAGTATAAATGATGGCGATGTATAAAGTACCAAGTTCTGGCAGGTAACATTCAGTACAATTACTGATGCCCTTGGTGGCACTCTGAGGAGATGAATGTAGATCTTCCCTGCTATATGTTGGAAGTCACCAAGCAGGATAATAAAGTGCAATGGCATGGAGGGGGAACCATCAGAATGGTTTAAATGGCAGTGAACATAAAGAAAAAGTCAACACTGAGGAGAATATAATAGCAAAATAATGAGACCACCTTACCTTGTTTTGTTCAAAGAGATTCTTAAAGCACCACGCTTGCTAACATTTTCTGCAATAAAATAAAACTTTTTTTCTTCAGTAAACTCATCCAAAATTCTGAAATGAAAAATCTGTCAAGCTTGTGGTTGCACCATGCAGGATGGCCCGTGGGGATGCAAGAACTGGCACACTGAGAGGCATGCAGTTCTGGGTCCTGGAGCTTAATTTTTGCTACAGGCTGTCCTCCCTCACAAGGCACTTGGAAAGAAAATAAGCAGAAATTTGCTCTAATAAGCCAGAAAAGGATTTTTTAATGAACTTCCAACTTAATGGAAAGCTAAGTGCTTTCAGTGACTGCATCAAACTTTTTCAAAGTTTACTTTTATTAACCTTGGGAAAATATTACATTGTTTTTTCTCCTTTCTTTTTTCCAGTTTCTATCTTTTGACTAAAGCACAGTCCTCTCCAACCAAAAAATGTCATTAACTAGTAGATAAGAGACCTCAAGGCCTACCAACCTTTCTCAAAGGTATTCTCCCTGGTTCCTCGACAAAGGAGCCTAGATTGAATGAGACTCCCTTACCTCTGAAACAAAGGCAATTTCCAGAGAGGAGGTTTAATCAATAACCATAAACCCATTTATTTATTTTAACTTCATCATTATTGTTGAAAGTATTACAGATGTCACCTTTTTCCCTCATTGACCTCCTTCACCTCACCCCCAACACCCCACCCCCAGCCCTTCACCACATGATTGTCTGTGTCCATGGGCTATGTTTATATGCATGTAAGTTCTTTGGTTAATCTCTTCCCATGCTGTCCCCCACCCCCATCCTTCCATCTGATATTCCTCAGTCTGTTCCATGCTTCTATGTCTCTGGTTCTGTATTGTTTTTTTAATTTATTTTGCTCATTAGATTCCATATATGAGTGTGATCATGTGATACTTGTCTTTATCTTTCCATATTTAATTTTTTGAGGAAACTCCACACTCTTTTTTATAGTGGTTGTACCAGTCTACATTCCTACCAGCAGTGTACTGGGGTTCCATTTTCTCTACATCCTCACCAGCACTTGTTGTTTGTTGATTTATTGAGGATAGCCATTCTGGCAGGAGTAAGGTGGTACCTCATTGTTGTTTTAATTTGCATCTCTCTGACAATTAGTGATGTTGAGCATTTTTACATAGGTCACTTGGCCTTTTTAATGTCCTTTTTGTAGAAGTGTCTATTCAAGTCCTCGGCCAATTTTTTAATTGCTTTGTTTGTCTTCCTTTTGTTGAATTGTATAGGTACTTCATATATTTTGGAAATTAACACCTTATCAAATATATCATTAGCAAATACTTTCTCCCATGTTTTAATAATGAAACTAGACCACCAACTTACACCATACACAAAAAATAAACTCAAAATGAATAAAAGACTTAAATGTAACACGTGAAACCATTAAAATCCTAGAAGAAAATGTAGGTAGCAAAATATCAAACATCTCAGGTAGCAGAATTTTCACTGATACAATGCCTAGGACAAGAGAAACAAATAGAAAGGTAAACAAATGGGACTACATCAAAATAAAAAGCTTCTGCACAGCTAAAGAAACCAGCATCAAAATGGAAGGTAAACCCACTGTGGGGAGACCCATTTACTTCTTTATTTTTTATTAATGAGAGAAAGAGAGAGAGAGAGAGAGAGAGAGGCTCATTGTTCCATTTATTGGTTGACTCTTGCAAGTGCCCTGTCTGGAAATCAAACCCACAAACTTGGCATATGGGAAAGAAGCTCTAACCAATTGAGCACCCTGACCAGGGCTTTGAGACCAATTTATTGATTGCCTATATGAGATAACTTGAGAAGGAAAGTTCTCCTGTGCCTCTCAGGCTCTGCCTACTTCCCAACTTTTTCCCCATTCCCATTCTCATGTGGTTCCCACCTTCAAACCCAACCTATCCCTAAGCTCTAGAACCAACTAGGATCTTATACAGAAGAGATTTCAAATGAAACACTCATTGTCTAGAAGTATAATCTGGAAACAATCTAAATGCTTATATAGAAAGAAATAGTTAAATATGTTATGATACACCCACACTATGGACTACAAGGCAACTAAGGGTAGATCTATACGTACTGTCTTGAAAAGTTGTCCATAACATATTGTTAAGTAATAATGCAAAGCTTCTTACCAAAAACATAGGCATATGGCAATATCTATATAAGTTTATAAAAAAACACTTCTGAAAATGAATTAAGCATATCTGGAGAAGATGGAATGGGTTCAGGAGAATTACACATTTTTACTTTATGTAATTTTAAAGCATTTGGTGTTATGATTATTTCTACTTCTTTGGTTTCTTTTTTCAAATAATTTTTTTAAAAACCAATATAAAGTAAAGCAATCAAATATGTTTTCATATTTTCTCTTTGTCTTTTCCATCATTTAGTATTGGACTAACCTACTCAGTACACTGTGTGGACAGAAAGCATGTATGTCTTAATTACTGTTGTGTTCCTTACACCAAGAACAGTATCTGGAATATTAAAAATATTTAATTAGTGTTTCTTGAATAGATGGGCTAATTAAATGGATCCATAGCACTCTGATCTGGTGTCCTTGATCTGCTTGGATTCTGCCTTGTTTCTGTGACCAAGTACCACCCAGTGTCCCATCATCATAATTGTATCCCCATCTTGCTTCTTGCTCTCTTGCATTTAATACCTTTGATTCTTTTCTCAATCATCCAGTCCCCAAAGTATTGATATTGCTCTTGCTGTCCTCCTTTCAGGGGACAGAGTTCTTCCTCTTAATCCTAACTGAGCAGCAGAAACACTGCTACCTATTGAAGACTCCTCTGTTTTCTTCTATCTACTTGCACTCAGATAGGGTCAGCCCGGAGGGAATCTAGTATATGTTTGTCTGGCTTGCTCACAAGCTCCTTAGATCACTTTAGTGCTGATTCTTTGACTATTCCTTTTCCTTTGGAAACCCTCCTCTGTTTGTGATATTGAACATTCTCCAAGGTTCTGAGCCTGGGTCTGTTTTCAGAGGACCCCTACAAGGCATCAGGTTCCAAATTCTGTTCCCTTCCAGTCTACCCCAACCTTAGGTTATCTGTAGCTGAGCTGAGACACAACACCTATAAGATGCTTTACAAACAGCCAGAAATATTCTGATTTTCTAGTTTCCTTTTATATAATGCAAACACTCCAGGAAAAGAAATATATTTTTCTGAAAGTTTTTATTCACCTTTTTTAGGGGACCTCTCTCCCGTCTGATGCTGCTCTGTGACTCTTCCTTCTCAAAAGGTCATTTTCCCTTTGAGTCTCTGCTCATAAGTATAAACCTGTGAGACTGTATCTTTGGTTCTGGTCACTTAAGAGACTCCACAGAACCAATGAGTTCATCCAAATTCTTTGCAACTTGCATAGCCATGACAATGAAAGTGCATTGTTGAAAAGGCTGTAAACTTAGTAGAGATTCAGAATATGTTGTCCAAAATTAAAGAGCTAAGTACAGATTCAAAAAAATAAAGTCCCTTGAATATGTCTGCTTAGATAGTTGTTAGGATCCTGCCCTAAACTATTTTTTCTATTAAATTTAATCTTTATCCAGAGGCAGCTGTTATTTACAGAAATTTTATATAAAATAAAATCAAGCCACAGTATCAATAAACATTAGCTAGGTTAAAGCAAGTGAAAGGTCATCTTGCAAGTAGATGAAGGAACCGAGAACACCCACATCTTGCTTTCAGTCCAATATCTTTTTTTAAAGATCCTGGAGAGAAATTCCTGGTCAGAGAATAACACAAGGAATGTTTGATATGTGTTGGGCTGAGACCTGAGTCATATGCTGGACTGTTTGACATGGGCCACAGAAAAGAGAGGACATTTTCTGCCTAAGCTAAAGAATTCTACAAAATCTAGAAAACCTCGTTCCATCTACTTCTACAAAGGCTAAAGCTGAGTGTTAGGTCTCACTACTACAATGGGAGGAAACCTTGGCCAACAAGAGTCAAAAGTTCTCTAATTATGAGCTATCATATTGCAAGATATTCAGGGTCACACATGATTTAACCTTGAATAAATTATGAGACATAAGAACTCTAAGATAAGTTTAGATTTTACTTGCATTGAGGTTTTATTTCCACATGTGTAAACTCCAAGATATTTTTTTTATTGTTTTATTGCTTAAAGTATTACAAAGGGTATTAAATATGTGTCCTTTTTTTCCCCCGCCCTTGACAATCCCCAGGCCTCCCCTACCCCCCAGTGTCTTATGTCCATTGGTTATGCTTATATGCATTCATACAAGTCCTTCGGTTGATTTCTTACCCCCCTCCCTCCTGCTCCCCAACCCCCCCCTGGCCTTCCCACTGCAGTTTGACAGTCAGTTTGAGGCAGCTCTGCCTCTGTAACTATTATTGTTCATAAGTTTATAAGATATTTTAAAAAAGAAAAAAATGCTGAAATTGTAGGTGTTTTTATTCTTTAATATATTTTTATTGATATTTTAGAGAGAGGAAGGGAGAGGAATAGAGAGAGAGAAACATTGATCAGCTGCCTCCTCCATGCACCTCACAGGGAATAGAGCCTGCAACCAAGGTACACGCCCTTGACCAAAATCTAACTTAGGACCCTTCAGTCCAAGGGCTGACACTGAGCCAAACTGGTTAGAGCTGTAGTGTATTGAAAAAATCATAGTTACACCTTCGTTTTTAGAGCTGCATAGTATTCCATTGTGTAATGTACTGCAGCTTTTTTCCCCTCACTCATCTACTGATGGGCATTTGAGCTGTTTCCAGATCTTAGCTATTGTAAATAATGCTGCAGTGAGCATAGGAATGCATATATTCTTTCTGATTGGTGTTTCGGGATTCAAAGAAAGATCTCTTACCCTTTGTGACACCATGGATGGGCCTGGAGATTATTATGCTAAGTTAAATAAGCCTGTCAGAGAAAGACAGATATCAGGTTATCTCACTTATATGTGGAATCTAATGAACAAAGTAAACTGATGAACAAAATAGGACCATAGATAGGGAAGCATGGAACAGACTGACAGATCTGAGAGGGAAAGTGGGAAGGGATTAATCAAAGAACCTATATGCATATATGCATAGCTCATGGATACAGACAATAAACAGGTGAAGGCCTGGGTGGGGCAGGAGCTGGGTGAAGGGGGACAAAGCGGGAAAATGGGGGACATCTGTCACACTCTGAACAATAAAATAAATTTTAAAAATTCATAGTTATACCAAAAAGCAAAATTGTCTTCTTGCTGAGATAATTTTCAAGGGGCACCACTACCCCAGGTCAAAGTATAACCCAATAAGGACCATTCAAAACCAAGGAATATTCCAGTACCTTAGAAAGAGTCTCCAGTCATGCCTACCAGTAGCCCAAATAATCTGCAGCTGGCTTAATCAGTCATACTTACGTTTAAGCCAATCCTACCAAATGCTTGCCATGGGGATGGGAAATGCTCCCCATCCATAGGAAAACTCTGACAAAGTGCAGTTTTCTTGAGTCAGGCAACAAATGGCACTGTGACTGTTCTGGGTGACTACACACTGGCCACGCTACAGTCCTCATGCCTTCCTCCTGGGCTTCAGCCTAGATAACCAGATTCCCCCTATCTGTGAATGAGCGTGCTACTCTTCCTCTCTGTCTCTGCTCTTCAACCACACTGGCCTTCTTCTAGCTCCTCTTTGAAGACTCCAAGAGCCTTCCTTCTATACACTGTGTCCTACTTGTTCTCCACAAAGACAGTACCTCCTGAGGAAGACCTCTCCTGGGTCACCAGACCTTCTTATTTCCTGCTGCCAGATGTTCCCAAAGGCACTTCTCTTCATTGCACTGGTGTACCAGTAACTTCCATTCAATATACGCCTTCCCCACTAGACCATATGCTCCATAAAAGCCAGGGGTCATGCCTGTCTTGGTTATCTCTTTATCTAAGACTACTAGCATAGTGCCAAACACATGGTATTTGCTTAAAAGTTTTTTGAATGAATAAATGAATGCATTACTAACTAGGAAAGAACAGTCTAATAGAAAGTGCATTTGAGATAGGCAAGATGTGAGAACTTGTTTTCAACTTTTGGACAAATGTCTGTTTGTTTGTAAGTAAGAAATAGAAAGGTTTTATCTGTTTTAAATGATTCTCCATTCTGACCATCTTTGTGCAGTTTCTGCTTTAGTATCTACAAATGTATGCTATAATATAAAAAGCAGTAGATAGCAAAGGAAAAGAACATACACAGCTTTAATGTCTTGGCAAGGTGACCTTGAGAAAGTCATCTGACTTCTCTAAATTTAGTTACTCACCTATAAAAAGATAATGACTCCTGAGGTAGCTTTTATGAAATAATTTTCCAAATTACAAAAGTCTAGGCACATGTAAGAAACTGTTCTAATGTTGGAAACATATCAGGATTTCAAATGGAAAAGTATAGAATTTCAAGACTGGGGAGCCCAGACAAATTTCCCTTGCCATCCAGTGAGTCAAGGGCAAGGCCACAGACTGTGAACATGTTGCCTGGGAGATTCTGGCAAGCCCATGCTCTGGACAGCATCACCACTCCTGCCAAATAAGAGGCTGGATGCTGATTTCATTTAAATAGATTCCATTCCATTAGGTAGTCTCATGAGAAAAACATCTCCCCACACTCTCCATGGATTTGCAATGAAGTTCAACAATGCATAAAAGCCACTGGAGCAGGAACACAAACTAAACATATCTGGGCTTCTAAGTGGGGATGGACTCACACTTTAAAGTCAACCACTGCCTTCTGAGAGGCTCAGCTGTCATGTTCTAAATATTAAGGGAGAATGGCCCCACTAGGTACACCTAAGAAGGCAGTGTTGCTGTACTTTGAAATGGCCCAGCCCTGACTTAATCAAGGACATTCTACCACCAGCAGGAACTCGGATAGCAGCACCCCAGGCCATGCCGGGGTGTTAGGTAGAATGAAGAGCTCAGGATTCAACATGTTGCCAGCTTGTTTACCTTGATTAGCCTCCCTGAGGTTTTGTGTGTCATGAACATGCAGAGGAAGAGACACATGTCGGCATAACTAGAAGGAGCTCCAACTTGGGGATAGCACTGCTGTGGGCCCACAGCAGCAAGCGCTGCAGGAGAAGCCGCCAGAGGCTGGTGGTGTAGTCTGGTGAGACTGGCTCAGAAAGGGGCTGCTTCCTGCCTGGGACAATAAGAGGATAAGGGATCTTCGTGCTGGACATGGTGGGAGCGAAGAGTTTGGGGTTAGCCAGCATGGGTCACAGCAGATCTAAAGCCCGCCCACAGGGCTGACTTTCCATTGATAACAACTCCTTCAGGAAGTCTGCAAAAAGAAGCTTCAGTGGAAATCCAGGGGCTGCTGACTGCGAGCCATTCTTCCAGGTGTTGAATGGAATCTGAAGAAAAGACCTGTGGATTTCCTTCATCAAATATCATGTGACTGGCTGCCCATGCCTCCAGGCTCTCACTATCTGTTAGTCACTTCCGATGTTTCTTGTCACCTTAGGAATCAGCCAGCAAAGAACCCCCAAACCCACTTGAATCTTCTGGGGTCTCTGCCTTTGAGGAGATTAAAGTTAAGTTAAACACAAATGGTGTAGCTATTACCCAGTACACAGAATGAATGCAAATGGTGCGCATTTACACATGTGTGGGCCAAGCCCCCCGAGAAATTCACTCTGCTGTGCATCCATTTGGTTAGCAAACAGACATCAGGGAAAGAAACTGTTTTGCTTTCAGAAGCAAATCTTCAAATAATCACAGGAACGAAAATGTCAGTTGTGAAAAACGAAAATGTTGTGTCATTCCTATGGGGTCCTCGCATGTTTTGCCTATGGTTTCAGAAGGGAAATCTTTGCTGATATTCTGCACAGATTCCAGCAAAATCTATCCAGGATCCTCAACTTTCTCTAAATCCTCCTAATGAATCCCTAGGCAAAAGAGAACAGAAGGTGAAGAGATTAACCAAAGAACATATATGCATAGGCCATGGACACAGGCAACAGCTGGTGATGGCCAAGGGAGGGGGCCAGCAGCAGCAAACATTTAGAAATGTGTGTGAGTGTTTTGGGGTTGCCAGGATAACTAGGGAGCATGCTAACATTAAGGAGGCAAGGACCAGGAACCTAGTGTATTTGTTTCCTATTGCTGTGGTAACGAAGTGCTACCAACTTAGCAGCTTTAAACAACACCCATCCATTATCTCACAGTTCTGTGGGCCAGAAGTCTGACAGAGGTCAGAGTGGACTGAAATCAAGGTCTCAACAGCACTGCAGTCCTTACTGGAGGCACACTTCTCTTCCAAGCTCAGTCAGGTTGCTGGTGTAATTCAGCTCCATGGGATTGTAGGACTGAGGTTCGTTTCATTGCTGGCTATCAACAGGGGTCATTCTTAGCTTCTAGGGGTCACTCACGTTTCTTGGCTATGACTCCTTTAATCTTCAAGCAAGTAATAGTGGATTGACTATTCCTCATGCCTCATGTCACCTGCCTTTTCTCCTGGCACACCTTTCTCTGATTCTTCTGTCTTTCTCACCCACGTTCAAGGGTCGATGTGATTAAACAGGGCCCACCCAATCTGGTTAATCTAGGATCACCTCCCTATTTTAAGGTCCATAATCTTCATTTTGTCTGCAAAGTCCCTTTTGTCAAGTAATGTAACTTGTTTATAGGTTCCAGGAATTAAGTCATGGACATCTTTGGAAGAGTCATTAATCTGTCAACCACACCAGCAATGAGTTCCACATAGAGAATTATTCCACCTAAAATATCAATAGCAGCAGTATTGAGAAAACTGAAGTGGAGGATCTCTCTAAAATGCAAATATGATTATGTCTCATTC